>NC_033795.1:3749064-3750369 GCF_001876935.1 Asparagus officinalis | reverse complement strand
ACATTTAATTATATTATATTTATATATATATATATATATATATATGTGAGATTAATGGGTATCCTTGTCATAGGAGGGGATTTCCTCCTTGACGCCTCTAAAATCACATGATTGAGCGACATTGTGGATGATCCGCTCCGTTGAACTTGATCTACATATTCTAAAACCCCAACACACCAAATTTGGGGTGAACCCGTCGTCGTTTGACCCTTCATCCACTCGTATCAATTTTAACGGTTTCGAATGAATAGAACTTTTCACATGGCTCAACAGAGGGTCAAACGACTATGGGTTCACGGTAAACTTGGTGTGTTGGGGTTTTAGAATATGTAGATCAAGTTTAACGGAGCGGATCATCCACAATGTAGCTCAATCATGTGATTTTAGATCGCGTCCTTAGATGATTATCTAAAGCGTCACCTTAGGAACACTTTTCCATATATATATATATGGAAAAGTGTTCCTAAGGTGACGCCTTAGATAATCATCTAAGGACGCGACCTAAAATCACATGATTGAGCTACATTGTGGATGATCCGTTCCGTTAAACTTGATCTACATATTTTAAAACCCCAACACACAAAGTTTGGGATGAACCCGTCGTCGTTTAACCCTTCATCTACTCGTATTAATTTTAACAATTTCAAATGAATAGAATTTTTCACATGGCTCGACGGAGGGTCAAACGACGATGGGTTCACTCCAAACTTGGTGTGTTGGGGTTTTAGAATATGTAGATCAAGTTCAACGGAGCGGATCATCCACAATGTAGCTCAATTATGTGATTTTAGGCCGCGTCCTTAGATAATTATCTAAGGTGTCACCTTAGGAACACTTTTCCCATATATATATATGTCTGTGTGTGTGTGGAAAATTTTTTAAAATAGATCTTTTTTGAAACAATATAAGCAAAATCGATCATTTTATACTAAAGTTAGTAAAGTCGACTGGTTTTTGCCCACGTCAGCATATTAGGGTAAAAACAGTCGATTTCGTGTAAATCAAACCTTACTAATCTCCCTCCTCCTACTCCAATTTCTCAACACCAAATCCGCTTCGAAAACGTTCCTAGCTCTACAAAAACCACAAAACACCGCAAAATAACTCAAGTCATCAACCTCAATCCCTCTCTCCTCCATCTCATTCAGAACAACCCAACTCAAATCACAACACGCCCTAATAAACCCGACATAAGCTTCTCTGCTCAACCGCCAACAGTTCGATGAAATTCGTGAATAAACTCTTCGATCTCCGACGCATTTTTAGATTGTCGTGGAGGTATATGACGAAATCTGAGATTGTAAC
>NC_033795.1:3743060-3749028 GCF_001876935.1 Asparagus officinalis | reverse complement strand
GTAGGGAGTGCACTGGAGGGTGGCACTGAAAAGGAAGAGGGAGGGGATTTGGGATCGGCGTTTGAGGTCGAGGGGGAGGGATCTTGAGCAGGTGAGTTTTTTGAAGGGGGAGAGTGTAAAACCCCAGAATTTTTATAATTTTATTGGAGAATTTAATTAAGCTTTTATAAGTTTTATGATGTGTGCTTACCATTCTGTGACGAATGAAATCAGTTAGAATTTATTTGGAGTTTGTTTGCAGCTCGGGTTATGGTACCGCGAGTCTGCCATAGCAGTTTGAGCTGTTTCTGGTGATCAAATGGGCCTCAGGATGACGTCATCGATCTTAGAATGTGATTTTTCTGCTTTGAGCTCAGTTTGGTTCGATTTGGACTTCGTTTGGCGCGAGCCAAATCGAAACCTATAGTTTTTCATTTTTAATATTTTATCTATAACTCGGATGGACGCGCGGTCAGTGCCGTCATTCTCAGAACATCGAGACCGTGCCAGGGGTAAATCGACGATTTATTCTGGTACCGGAGAAAATCAGCTGAATTTCGAGCTGATAAAATACCCAGATATATAATTATGTTTATCCGTTTTAACTTAAGTTGTCATTCATTATGGAAAGTTGACGTGGTCAACTTTTAACATGAACCATTGGATAAGAGTTTGAGTGATGTGGATTTAATCTAAGCTCTTGATTCCTATTTTTAAGAGAGAGAGAGAGGAATAACTTTGTCATGAAGGTTCTCTCTACTCCATAACCATCTTCTTCCTCCTCTCTCAAGCTCAGGTGAACACAGCCATGGTAGGCCGAAAATTCTTTGGAGGAAATTGGAGAAACTTTGTGAACGAAAAAACTTGGTCGCGAGTGGATCTACATCTTTCGTGAAGAACAATCCGCTAGTTTTCATTTTTTGGAGATCGAATCATCATTAAGGTAAGTTCATCTTTTCTAAACCTCACCCTCCTTTGGTGTGTTGTATTTGATTATATTATTTAGTGGAATTCATGATCAAATACTCATATCTTGCCTAATCAAACTATAAAGGAGGGATTTATGATTTTTTTAGGAAATCAAGAACAAATCTAGTTGTAAATCGTGATATTCTTGGGATATGGTTGATATGATATTGATTGCAGAAAACTGCAGCACATGTATGATGTTTAACTGGAGATTCGAAAATTTAAACTATACGTATTACATCCTCACTCAAACTAGGAGATTCCTAGTTAACTCTACTCATGAGTCCTAGGAAACTATACACTAGCTCCACAGAACAATACAGAACAGATCTCTAAGGATACTAGAACTAGAGCTCTGATACCAACTGTAACGTCCCTGATTTTCACACTGGCTGCAGTCCAGGGTGAACCCCAGAGATGTTAGAACATGTTGTACACCCTCCTCTGTGCATATGCAAGCTTAACATGTCACTGTTGCTATTACTCTAGCAAATATCAAACAACAATAGTAAGACACCCCAAAGGTTAACCAAATGATCTTAATATCATGACAAGTTCCAGAAATGGGGTATAAAATGATTTGTAATGTTCTCAAACTGGAATCTCCAGCTAAACATCATACATGTGTTGCAGTTTTCTGCAATCCATATCATATCAATCATATCCCAAAAATATCATGATTTACAACTAGATTTGTTCTTAATTTCCAAAAAAACCATAAATCCCTTATTTATAGTTTGATTAGGCAAGATATGAGTATTTGATCATGAATTCTACTTAATAATATAATCAAATACAACACACCAAAAGAGGGTAAGGTTTAGAGGAGATGAACTTGCCTTAATGATGATTCGATCTCCGAAAAATGAAAACTAGCGGATTGTTCTTCACGAAAGATGTAGATCCACTCGCGGCCAAGCTTTTTCGTTCACGAAGTTTCTCCAATTTCCTCCAAAGAATTTTTGGCCTACCATGACTGTGTTCACCTGAGCTTGAGAGAGGAGGAAGAAGATGGTTATGGAGGAGAGAGAACATTCATGACAAAGTTATCCCCTCTCTCTCTCTTAAAAATGGGAATCAAGGGTTTAGATTAAATCCACATCACTCAAACCCTTATCCAATGGTTCATGTTAAAAGTTGACCAAGTCAATTTTTCATAATGGATGACAACTTAAGTTAAAACAGATAAACATAATTATATATCCGGGTATTTTATCAGCTCGAAATTCAGCTGATTTTCTCCGGTACCAGAATAAATCATCGACTTACCCCTGGCACGGTCTCGACCGCGCGTCCATCCAAGTTACAGATAAAATATTAAAAATAAAAAACTATAGGTTTCGATTTGGCTAGCACCTCCAAAACCGAAACTGCAAACGAAGTCCAAATCGAATCAAACTGAGCTCGAAGCACAAAAACCACATTCTAAGATCAATGACGTCGTCCTGAGACCCATCTGATCACCAGAAACAGCTCAAACTGCTGTACGACGGCAGACTCGCGGTACCATAACCTGAGCTGCAAACAAAGTCTAAATAAATTCTAACTGATTTCATTTGTCACAGAATGGTAAACACACATCATAAAACTTATAAAAGCTTAAATAAATTCTCCAATAAAATTATAAAAATTCTGAGGGTTTATAGAGAGGCCACGAAGGAGGTGGGGGTCTAGGGGGTAGGTGCGGATGCGGGTGAGGATGAGGGAGTTGAGGGTGCATAGTGTTTTGGGTGGGTTGGCTTCGGGGTTGGGAGAGGGATAGGAGGAGGGTGAGAAAAAGGCGGGTCGGGGAGGGAAGTTCAATGGAGATTGAAGATGAGGGTCAAGATTCCTCATTCTCGTAGTAGTCATCATCATAAAAAAATCACCTAGGACATAGAATTTGGAGAAAGGGCGGTTTATTATTAAGAGATCGGAGCACCCGCGGAAGAGAGGGTATCGCGTGTATATTCTAGGATTAATGAAGCTATTAATTAGCAATTGATATTGCTAAATAACGGGAGTAGTAGACTCGTGTATCTTAAACATGATATTTTACAAAATTGACCTCTTTTTTGCCGGTCTTGATGACGTGGCCAAAAATAGGTCGGTTTTGCTAAATATTTAGCAAAAGGATCGATTCTGCTTATATTGTATCAACAAAGGTCTATTTTAAAAAATTCTCCATATATATATACATACACATACCAATATATATATATATATATATAGAGAGAGAGAGAGAGAGAGAGAGAGAGAGATTCTATGAGAAGTTATAGCTATAGCCTATATCATTTAGTTCTTCAAGTTTTTATGCTTCACTATTGCTGGCACAGTTAGGTGGGAGACTAAGGAATTTATGCTCCCTTATTGTTAATGTCTGAACAATATTTACGTGCTTTTGGAGTATACGATGTTATACTTTGCAACTGCTGGTTGGTTGCATCCTTTCATTCCTCCTTGCTTATTCTGTTTATGATTTCTAGGATATTAGGTGTCATTTGATTAGTGCTTTCGAGAACCTGTATTTTTGAGAATGTATGGATGTGGAAGATATGGATAAAATTAGGTAGAACTTTTAACGTCCGAGAGCTAGAGAGAAAAAGTGAATATCATTAAAGAATTCATGGTTAGATGTAGTTACTGAAAAGAAGTTGATGAAAACGCATAAGCAAGATGTAAGTTGGGAGAAAGAATTAAAGGTATGTCGGTAAGGAAATGTGACTCTTATTTGAACTCCAGTTTGACTTTGTTTTATAGTAAAACTAGGAATTGAGTCAATTAAAAAAGGGGGTTGTGGTAAATTTCCTTGTTTATGTGTCCAAACCCCCAATGCTCAGGCCTTGTAAATTGGTGGACTTGACCCCATGTGTTATACAGCATAATACAGGCTTGTTATAAATCTTTGAAAGTAAGTGGACTACTATTTCTTACTTTTTGATTCCTTTTTTTCCCCTATTGGAAAGAAAAGGAAATCTTCACCCATTTTCTTCTAAAATTATTCAGCGTTTATATTAATATGATACAAGCTACTGTTCTCTTTCCTTGTTTGCTTCCAACTAGGTCCCTTAATGTAAGACATAGAATACAGTAACTCTGTACAAGGGAGCAAAAAAATTGTAGTCCCATTATGGCTGACTACTTGCTGGAGAAAATTTATCTTGGCATGTTGCTTGTTATTTTAAGTTGTATTGGTATCTAGAGGAATCTTGTTTAGGGTTACATTTATCCTATTAGTGCTAGCTGCTTTGTGCTTATCCAACCTTTAGGTAATGGCCAATTAATGATGTATGATCTGCTGACATGGGTGATTTAGATATTCTGATGACTTCAGTTTTTGATGCCCTAAGATGTGCTCACTTGAAATCCATCTACCATTCTATGTGTTTCAAACTCATATTTTTTGAAATGTGCCCTGCATCGGCAAAGAATCACATGAAGTCGATGACAATAGCTTGTTGAGAACACTAAGGTGGAAGTTTGGTTGGACTAGGAAGAAGGGAGAAAAGTGTGCAGGCAGAGGTTTAGGCTTTGTTGGGCACACAGTTAAGGAGACCTCAGTTTCATTTAAGTTAAAATGAAACCTCAATTTACATATTCACAAACTCCAATTAGCAAAAACTCAGTTTCTCTTAACTTTAGTGATTCTAATACGCTTATGAGAGAAGAGAGCATTTTCAGTTTGGGTAAGTCGTGTCAGACTAGATTTCCCGATCCCAGTTTTGCCCTACTTGGAGCCTCGCCAGCTGAGGTTTTAGAGAACATTTTGACGCACAAACAAGGTTCCTTGGATTTCTGGAGTTTGTTTGTAACCTCATGAGAACCGAGTTTTGTTGACTTAATATTGTATCCACACACACACACAGGCCCTAAAGGGTTTGTTAGGTACCCGTTAGTGACTGAAATTGATTGTAAGCTAATGGATGTAGATACAAAATGTTAGGTACCTGTTAGCGTCTGAAATTGCTTGTAAGCTAATGAATGTAGAACGCTTTGTAGCTTCGTTTATAAGAATTATATTCTGTAGGAGGATAAGTGTAATATATTATAGACTGCTATTTACAAGGGGGAAAATGAGATAGTCTGATTATGTGCAGAGAACTCTGAAATACAAACCACACGTTATCATCACCATGTTGTCTTATGTTTCTTGCTACTTACTACTAATATGCTCTGATAGCATCTTAATCTAAATGCATCTGATATGGAAATTCATAATTTTTCTACGTTTACATTAAACGACCCCAATTTGGCTATATGGAATCAGTTTTGGTGTGAAATTTTACTCACTCAAGCAGGAAATGTGAACAAAGAGTTGAATGTCTCTCAATGTTTAACCGTGTCTTAGAATGGTACTTGTGCTCAACTCCATCTCATCCTGATCTGCCACCGATCTTCCAAACAAAATAAAGTTAGTACAATAAAATGGAACATTTGGATTCATGTATAAAACAGGAATTCATTTGTATTGAAATATACTTTGGGAAAATTGGTAAACTAAAAGCCTCCTTTGACCAATGTAACTATTGCACGTTGAAGAGAAAAATGTCAAGTCAACTAGCTAACTTACATACTCCAAATAATGAGAAAAGAACAAAAAAATTAAAGGTTAAATATCAGGTTAATCTCAAAATGGATTATAGGCAAAAATAGCACTCAACACAAAAAAACATAGGTGAACTTTGCAGTTGGTTTTCCTTTTTTTCTTTTCTTTTTTGATGGATGTGGTTGGGTTATTCTTGAGCATGAAAGGCGTTGTGCTTTCAGATGTTAGCAAATATAGGTGTTTAGACTGTCAAAACTTTTCCAGGCTTAGACTAGAAGTAAGACTAGTAAGGGACAACTGCATGATGTTTATTTTCAATACTGCTGTTTAAATTTCTGAATTAGTTAACTCTTTGCTTTCTTTAGAGTTTTCAATGGTTTTAGTAACTTAAGAGTTAAGAACATAGAAAGATATAGCATTAGTAGAAACTTTGAAATTGCCTTAGATTTGTGTTCAATCTTTTCCTATAGTGAGAGCCTTAGGTGCAGTCTTTTC
>NC_033795.1:3721420-3743050 GCF_001876935.1 Asparagus officinalis | reverse complement strand
GGAAAAAGTTTAATGTTTCCTTGTGTTATATGTGCAAGCGTTAGGAAACAAACCTCACCCCTGTGACTTGAGTGAAAATAGGGATAAATTTGTAAAAATAAGACATAAGTTGCACAAATTGATATGAGATGAACTTTTTTTGGGTAGTATCAAATGGATCTGTAACTGTGTAATGTAGTATAATGTGTACTGATGTTGGAGCCAAATAAAAGCCACGAAGTCATTTCCTTGGGATTAGTCAAGATATATGTCCTCATACTTACCTTTCGGAGGGTAGCAATTCTTGTACAAGTACTAGTATGATTGTTCATTTTCTAATATATGTGCATGATCCCTTTTTCGAAGTTAGTTTGTTCTATTAACTGGTTTGTGATGGTAAGTTTGCTGCTAATTGATGCATAAGCTATAAAATATATGATTATTAATCAGTTGTTTTAGTTTGCATGTATCAATCATAAGAACATTGTTGGTTTCCTGCTGTCAATATGTTTTCTACCTTGGAGCATTCCTGTACCTTGTCTGTGGTATTACTCTGTGCTGTTTGCCAGTATCAAAAGATAATACTTTGGCCGCTGTACACTAGTTAGAATGTTATGCTACCATCAAGATAGTTTGCATAGAAAGTCATATGAGAGAGAGAGAGAGAGAGAGAAAGAGAGAGAGAGAGAGAGATTGCTTCATTCTATGTACATATAAGTAATTTTTTATTTTTTTTATTTTTGTATTTTTTTTGGCTTTTACTACCCTGATGATGTAAAAGCCTGGGGTGTTGTTTTAGAGCAGGTTAGGTGAGGAATTAAAGGGACGTAACCTTTTCTCCTGGTCCTCAATAAATCATTGCCCAGTGGAACATAGAAGCTTTCCTCCTGGTAAATCTGATGACAGTAGATGTATTATCTAAATATTATCCTTGTATCTTTCATGGCACCAACTTGTTTTTATGATACATGTGGCTGTGATGTGGTCGCTGAAGGGCCCCACTTCTGGGTCACTGATTGGCACCAGTGTCTGAAATAAATTTTCCTGAAATAATACAAAGTGATCCAGGCTCCACCAAATAAGCAAAAAGGTTAGAAGAACCATATCCCTTTGGATATATCTGTATAGTGAACGGGTGCAGATGGAGACAATTTCAAGCGTGTATTTTGAAATATGCTGCTTTTTCAAATGATTTTGATGGCTCAAGAAAGGATAATAGAATTTTATTAACAGGTGATAAGATATTTTAATAGTAGAAAGGTGCTTGTGTTGGTTTAAATTTAAGCACTATTATTTTTACGAATTGTGTGTATGATTCGTTCATCTACTGGGAACAACTTGGCTGTTCATTGATTGAGAAAGTGCGACCTATTTAGGATTTAGGTATTGCTAGATTTAAATCATGTGATGAATTCCCTCTTTTAGAATATCTATTCGTGTAATTGGTCTATTTTAAAAAGGGACTAAATTTGTCAAGCCATATCTTAAAAGGAGAAATTTTGAAAACAGTCTTGTTCCCTAATTTATTCCCAAAATTCGTCCCAGTTCACTCTTATTTAGTGAAATTGGCTCAGATTTTGGTCACGTTAGCATCATGGTCAGAAACTGAGCCGTTAAAAAAAAATAAACTTCTAATTAGTCGGGGTTGGCAATTCTGACTAATTGGAAGCAGCTCTAAAGGGTTGCCAACCAAAATGATCGAGGTTGCCAACCCCGACTATTCGGGGGACTAATTTCAAAAGTCACCGCCAATTAGTCTGGGTTGTCACCAATTTGGAGCTTGAAATTGGCCAACGCGACCAATTCGGCACACAAAAAATTGTCGGGGTTGTCAAACCAAACAATTTTGGTCGGGTTTGACAACCCTGCCAATATTTTGCAGAGACTTGAATCGGGGTCTCGAGCACGTACTAATTAATCGGGGTTGTGAACTCCAACTAATTAAGCAACGCGTTTTTTTAGAAATCAACCTAGTTTTTAGTCGCAAGGCTGATGTGACAGAAACTGGGTTGATTTCGCTAATAAAAAGGAGATGGGCTCCATTTTTGTGATAAAATGTGGTAGTGAGACTATATTGAAAATTTCTCCCATCTTAAAACAACATAATGGATAAAATGCTATTCTGTAGTAGGATTGAATAAAGATATCTAGATTACCTAACCTTAGAGAATTTTTTTTAAAAAAAAAGCCTTTGATAATAGTTTTCTATATTGTTTGTGGAAGTCTTGTTCCAAAACCTATTTTATTTGGGTGAATCTAGACAAATTCTTCAATATTCACGCTATGCCTTGTTCAATATCGAGATATCATCGCGAGGAACATGATCTTCGTGTGTTGAGGCGTGCGAGTTATAAGCTAAATAAATGCTTTCTGAGGGTCTTGGTCTACATTCTATTGATTATTATGTAACACGAACTTGCTTCTAAAATCCACTTAAGCACATCTTGGTCTCTTTTGATAATCTACGGTAGATTTCTCTTGACATCAAATTCTCTCTCTCTACGTTAATTTTTTCGCTTTTTTCTTTAGATGTAAATTTACGCGACCGTGACGGCCGGGGGTACAAAAATGCTATTTGACTCACAAGTTGGGCAACTCGCGCCCAACTTGCAGTCACTGAGTAGGGGGTGGGCCCAAGTTGTATCGATATGTAACTAATTCTAGTTATAGCTATCTAACTCATAATGAATTATAGAAAATCCTCTTGTGTCTGCGAGGTTGGCGCGAGTTGCCCAACCCGCGAGTCAAATAGCACAGCCCGGGGAAATATTATTTACAGAAAAGAAAAAAAAAACTAATATGGGAGAATATATGAGAAACAAAAGCAAACACATGTAAAAAGGAATTACCCAAGATTAAAAAGCAATCTCCCTACGTTACAGTACAACCAACCGACTGTTACGATGCCATAATTAGCTATAAAAAATCCTTCAAAAAAAAATCTGGTTAAGCACGGCAAGCACGGAAAAAAAAATCATCATAGATAAAAAAGGTAACATCATAATACATGTTATTATCAGGCTTCAGCTGTTGAATGGCACTCATATTTTAACAACTTACAGTTGTTTTACTGATTTAATTGGGCTAATATACTAATTATACTGATTTAACATTGATATTTATCTTCTTTTAAAGAAAAAAAATAAAATAAAAAAATAAAAACATTGATATTGACCTTCCGTTGATGATCCCCTATGGTACTTATCCTCACCCTGGTGACAACATATATCCTTCAAAAATAACAGAATCTCGTCCACGCGGGTAACGGGTAAAATACAACACAGCCGTTGAGATTTCTGACACGTGGCGTTTTCTGCTCATGATTTGTGGGCCCCGCATCCAACCAAAGCAAAAATAACATGCTCTTTTTTTCCCTTCTATTTTTTAATTAAAAAAAAATTAACCATTTCCCCCCTTCGCTCTATAAAACACAGCGGTTGCTTTGTATATTTGTAGTTTTAATCTCCCCACCCTCCCCCGATTTTGTTGGTGCCAACAAATTTCGAACCCTAAACCATAAATTTCTCAGATATTAAGAGGGCAACGATCTCGGATTTTGGGAGAGATTTTCGAGGATTTTTGAGCCGGATTTTCTCGATAATCACGGATCCCAAGGTAAGCCACGATCAATTCCTCCTTTTAATCAATTATTATCGATCGTTCTCTATAGAAAATTTTAGCTTCTTATTTGGTGAAAAATTATGAGAAATGCTCATCAGGTGATGCTTCGGTCATCGAGTTTTGGATTGTTGTTCGGTTCTTTGCTGGATCTATATGCTTGTAATCGTATGTTTTTTGGGCGATCATTTGGTGTCGTAATTTTGCGAGATGTTGAGGATCTTGCCTGATTATGGATATTTTTTGTTGTTCTGATTGAAATGATCCTTCTTTACTTGGATATATTGGAATTATGTCGAGATTGATGGTGGATGCTATTTCCCCAAAATTTTGGGGTCCAAATTATTGGCGTTGGTACATGAACCCTAATTTTCCATTCATGTTTGCAGAGGGCTATCTTTCTACGTGTTAACTACAGAAAATCTCCCTAAGGTTTAGATGATTGATGAAAAATCGCTCCTAAGGTTATAAAAGTGAGACTTTACCCTTCACTCCCAATTTCTAGTCATGTAATCATCAATCCTGAATATAATCATAATATGTTTATATATATTCGTCATATCCTGCATATTAGCTTTTTCATCCAAGTTAACTTTGTATCCATTGTGTGGGATAAAGGGTCCCTTTTAAAAAGTTATAGGAATTTTCTGTCAATCATCCAAATGGTAGTAGAATTTTTAAGTTGGTTACTATCATATACTTCTTCTTTGTTTCCAACATCTAGTTATGATCGTTGGATGCTATTGTTGCGGAAATGTTAGATTCACTTTGATTTTCGTGATAAGTTGGCAGAGGTAGAAGAGAAGAGGTAAAAGCTTTAAGACATTATTTGTTGGATACTTGTGCTGAAGGAAGAACAGAAAAGCTTGCAGAATTGGTAGAAATAATGAAATCATGCATTCAAAACATTTGTTTTGAAACTTTGATTGGTTTCTGAACTAGAACTATAAATTTTGCCCTGAACTCTATGGGATAAAAAAAAGCATCTTGAAAGCAGATGTAAATAGATATGATTCATATGAATCTGTACAGGTATTGTTTTCTGCAAAATCATTCATTGCTATGTTTTGGTAAGTAAGTGATTCTTATTTACCAGTAATGAAAATAGAGAACAAATCTGTCCATGTACGAAGTTAAGAGCTCAAGCGTCACATACCAATCAAGCTCTCACAAAACCAACTCAAAAGAGAGAAAACTAAAACACTGAAAACAGCAACTCCATCAAGACATCAGCAGCTCTGCCTGAGTCTTCGTCTTGGTACAAATTTTGGCTCGATCTTCATGGCTCGACGCCATTCTCTGTTAAGCTCTGGACATTCATTGTTATGTTAACCTTGTATGTATCAGTGTTATTCACATTTGTTTCCATTACCCTTGTTTTAAGATTATTTAGAATAATTTGTTTGAGAATAATAAAAAAATAAAATAAAATCCCCAATTTTTTGTATTGAGTTTCTTTTAAGAAGAATCTAGACTAGGAAGTATATATAAATCTGATAGTCTCTTGTTTAAACTTCCTACATTTTCTTGTGGTTGTTTGTTTTCATTATCCTACACCTGCTCATGTTAAAAATTCTGTTTCCTTGTGAAAGTGAACTCTTGGTTAGTTTGACATTCAGTGTAGTAGATATACTTGCTTATCCTGCATGAGATTTTCCTGCTCCATCTTTTATTCATTCTGGTTAAGGTTTGAAGAATTAATTGCTTTAGGTGCTCGAGATGGTAAGAGAAATGTATTCATGCATAACTGGGAGAAGTGACATTTGATGGATTTTGTTATTTTCTTGTGAATCCAGTAATGCCCACCCAAATCATTCTTCGATTGACTGAGGTTTAAAGAGAAACCGTTTAAAATCATCCTTGGATCTTCCTCTGTTATTACTTGTTAGATAACCCAGACAGGTAGAATGGGCTATATTTGGCTACTATACTAGCATTTAAGATTAAGTTCTTTGAGAAGTAGGTGGTGTGACTACAATGAACTTTGTTTGACTATTAGAGCAACTATTAAACAAGTGAAAAGAATACGGTGCTGATGAGTGGGGGGAATACAGTGTTCTTCTCTTAATTCTAACTGATGTGGACAATGTTCTTGACAGCAACTGGGGTTGACGCTTCTCATTCTGTGCAGGTCTTCTAAAAACCACCACTTTTTTAAAATCTATTCTACTGAATCTCGTAGCGATTAGAGCTTTATTTATTGTGACTAATATGGAGGGCAATACATTGTCAATTTACATTTTCCATTCATATTAACTGTTAATAGCTTTTTGAGTATGGTGAAAGGCAATTTGATGGATTTTGTTACCTTTCTCTATTAGACCATGACCACGTCTCCTTACTAATGAGGTAGGACTCTTTGCAAAGACAAGCTTATCTTCATTTACAGTAGTAGAAGTTTAGATTATGCCTTTCATTATGGTAGGTCTTAATAATATACTGAATGATAGCACTCTGTTAGCCATCTTCGTAGCTGATTGGGTTTCCTATATTAGTTTGGAAGCTATATACGACAGGAAGTTAACTATAAGGGTCCTCTTTTTTGCATCATAGTTTAAACACAAATTCATTTTACCCGTAATTTCATAATATAGGAATCCTCTACTAAGGTCAGGTTTTTGGGTAGAATTTTACGCAGTTTTCATCTGAATAAGAAATGGTATTGCAGGCACTTTATAGTGGAGGATTTTGGAGTCATGACTGTTTCATCTATGTGCTGTGTGTGGGGAGCATGGTGTTTTCAGGCCCTTATCTCTCACACCATGATACCCCTTAAATCTGAGGCCGTACTTTGGAGATCTCCATTGGTGTGTCAAAAATGGCACTTCGTTTGTTCAATCATACTGAAGGGTGTTTATAATAAGAAAGGATTAGGGATAACTTAGTATTATGTCATATCTATCCTCTATCGATATATTCTGAGTTATCCATTTGCTACCATTCTTGTCAAATAAATTCCTTTCCCATCTGAAGTTTACCTTTTCTCCCTGAAAGACTTCCTTCCCAGACCATTTGTTGGGATACCTTCACCTCCATGACAAAGTTCTATGCCATATTTGGAACTAGTGATGCTTCCATGGGATCCATGATACATGAAGCCTCTGGAGGATTGAGTACTTTTCTGGTTTTCTGTGACATAGAATATAGGATGAGCTCAGGCTGGTAACTGGATGCGAGGACTTTATTCCTTTTCTTTTGCGAAGTGGGCTGTTCCCATGAATGCTAAATTTGCATTGTTAGCATCTCTATTTGAGCTGGATGGATGATCTGATTACTGATCTCTGTACGTGGCTTGGACTTAATATTTAAGCATCATATTGTTTTCCTCTTATACTGGGCACTGAAATTAGAGAATTGAAATATGGAGTTGGTGAATGGAAAAAAAAAATCAAAATGGTTCCTCTACTATTTCTTGGCAGTTCCACATGCAAGATTGTAAATATTTGTCCTAGAGAAATCCTATTCACAATCCTTGTGTTGGAGAATTATAAAGAAGTGTTCTAATGATTAATGGCTAAGTGGTGGGTGGTCGACATATCTATATTTCCCAATTTATGACATATATCTGCAAATGATCCTACATTAGGAAAACTTAGCAACTGTTTCGTCGGCCAAGATAACATCTTCGTGATCTTCGTCAGACACGGCTTCATAAATGTAGGATCTAGGCGGATTCTTAAGGACAACCCATTCGTTATTTTTCATTATATCTTTGACATAAAAGCATTGCCTGGCGTGAGTAGCTAACATGTACTTTTCAGTCTGATATATTTCCTTGTTAAGATTAACGAGTGTGTAACCGTAGTCATCCTTCACCTTTTTCAGCTCACACCAACGAACCTTAAACATCACATGTCTGACTTTATTATTAATCCCATAGAAAATCTCCACAATGTCTTCTACCTGACCGTAGTAATAGATTTCACCTTGTATCGGATTTAGATCTTTTGAACTAGCGTATGACAGTTGCGAGAAGGAGCAGAACACACCGCTATTTTGCGTTTGTCGTCTCTCTTCGAAACCGATGGTGTTAAACCTAAAGCCGTTGATACAGTAGCCTCCATAACGCTTAACCACGTTAGAAGGACCTCTGGCATATAAACATATTTTCTCAGGCAGGTTAACCCCATTCGTAATACGTCGGTCAACCTTTAAGAAAAGAAACAAATAGTTTAAATATCTGTTGGCAGGCACATATTTGATATACGAATCAGAAATGTAAATAAATCTTACTTCACCCTTCAGCCATGCAGGGAATTGTCTAGAGTGTGTGTCCATAACTCTTTTGTTTTTTGTTCTGCATTTAAGAATAGTCTGGACATATCGGATGTGAAGCCTAGAATAAAATCATTTACAACAGTTAAATAGAGATAGTTATTGTGATGTGATATGATCTGATTCAAACAGTTAAATACTTACGCCGAGTATATGTTAAATGTAGTATCATTACTCAAGATATATGTGTGGGCTTGATCTAGCTCCATTCTGCTCTACTATTTCTTGGCAGTTCCACATGCAAGATTGTAAATATTTGTCCTAGAGAAATCCTATTCACAATCCTTGTGTTGGAGAATTATAAAGAAGTGTTCTAATGATTAATGGCTAAGTGGTGGGTGGTCGACATATCTATATTTCCCAATTTATGACATATATCTGCAAATGATCCTACATTGCATGTTCACAGATTTGGATGTTGGTCCTTTGGGTTCCTGGTTTAAGGACTTGGATTAGTTTACTCCAGTTCATTTGTTAAAAAAACCTGCTTCCCTTCTAGTATGGAGTTCTCTTCAAATTGTGCAGCATGTATCTTGTAGTCATCTTACATGGGTGAGTTTAAACGGAGGAATGAGGCTACTTTTGGATTTGCACAAAAGTTGTGATGTTCATAGAAATGGCCAGTTTGGATTTGCAAATCAGTTGTAATGTTCACAGAAATGACCAGTTATGTCCACATGAGACAATAACACATTTAGCATTATCAGCATGATGCATTCGCCTTCTGAAACAAGAAGTTCTGGTCCTGGAGGTATAATATCAACCACTTGGTGTCCACTGCAAGATGTAGTTGGAAACTTCCCAAACTTAAAGTTGTTGTACACATTTTAATCATAGTTTTCTTTCTTGTCTTTGCAGAAGGGTCTGCACCAAAAAAATTTGAATACTTATAATGGGTGATTATGCTTCATTAATAAGTTTATCATTGTCACTTGCCAGTCCAATTGAAGAGGTAAATTGCAGTGACAATATTTGTAATAGAAATTTCTGGCTAAAGAAGGCGATCATTTGCTATGAAATGGGTCTCTGTAGCCGATCTAGTTATATTTCAAGGTTTTAATTATTGAGTATCCTATAGGCTAGTGGTTAAACTTTTTTGAGGTCAGTGGAAGAGTTGTGGGAGCACAACAGAAGATGTAGAATTGACTTCAAGAGTCTTAACATGAAGTTGCAATATGATAATTGACATGAGAGAATTGGGTTTACGGGAGAAAGATATGTTGTTTTCTATGGCATATCTGTTTTTCTATTAGAATTTGCTTGAAAAAAGTCCTGTTAACTGAAAATAGCTTGGCGTTTGAAGAGCAGTGAATTTATAAATTAATCTCAGAAAATTGTGTAAGTTAACCATGGGTAGTCCATTGGTAAGCATTTTCCTTTGAGGAAAGGATCATAGAAAAAATTGAAAATAGGCATCCCTATTACTTACAGTCTCACGATTTATTATTGACCTTTGGTTTCTTTTCATATTATTTCGGTTGTTGTTACTTTTTACAACAATTAGACTATAAGTTCCTAAAAGAAAGAAAAATTCAGATAGAATTTTTTGTAAATGCTAAAAGCACCACACTTGACGAGCGTGCTGGATAACATCTTCTTGGACATATGTCTAGCCTTCATTTTAATTCAAATTCTTCCTTTTTTTGTCTAATTATTTGATGGATCTCACAACTATGTTGAGTCATTGATGGTTGCTTGGTTTTTTCACCATTAGTGAATACCATGATAATGGGTCACCTTGAACCCTGGACTAAGAAAAAAACATTTTCTTATGTTTGTTATATTGACATGTTGCAGAATGATCACAGATCACGGAGCTTTATACTAACAGTTTAAATTCTACTATACTATAACATATAAAGACCAACACTTTTTAAGGATGAGCAGCAAAGAGGAAAAGGAGTTGAATTATCACTTGAAGGAAAGCTATCTAAACCAAAGTTTTCATGTTTCCAAGTTCTAGAGCTGAATACCCAGGCCATCTTGGATCTGATTAAGCTTGTACTCCACTTATTATACTTGTTTTTTTTTTCTATTTTCTGTGGGTGATATTCGCCGAGTAGTTTCCTCTTTTGGACTTCTGCTAATTGTCAGAGTTGTCCAACTCCTTTTAAGATTATTGAATATTGCAAGCTAAGTTTCAAATTCTGCATGAAATGATTGCTGCAAACCTCACATCATGAAAATTTCTGTGACATTGTATCATTTTATAATAAATGTATTTACCAATTTTCTTGCAGCATTTTATATGTTGAAGGCCTTATATACCAGTTTCTGGGATTTTCATTTTCTTATTCTCATTGAAAACGGCAAGGATATAGAGCTAGTGACTATCCGTATGCTAGTTTGAGTTATTTGCAATATTTTCATTTCCTCACCTTGCCTTAATGAATACAAGGGATGACACCTGTTCGTATGTCAACTCGGTTAACAAGTTTGGTATTTTAGCAAGGTTAGCAAATCCTAAGCAAGTTACTATAGAACAATTACATGGAGTTTCAAGCACCTGATTGTCTGTGGATTTTTTAAGGCAAGTGAAAAATGTTTTGACTTACCTCTTTATTAAAAAAGCAATCGTGGAAGCCATCTTTCATCAGTTCCCATTGTCTGGGTAGGTAAAGTGATTAACTGTTAATACTGATGGAGAATGAGGGGTACTTCTTAATTTCTTTCCAAATAAAGTTTTTCCTTTACGCTAAATTATGCATTTGAAACTGAACATAACTTTGGATATTTTCCATTTCCAATGCTATAATCGAGTCTGAAGATTGTTTTTGGCACCTACTAAACCTGGCAATCGATACCGTAACCTCCACTGTAGTTCACTAATTTCTCATATGAGCAGGGAAGTTATTTTTTCTGGAGTTGATGAATATGAAATGCCAATTAGATTAGACATTTGGGTGCTGCAGGCTGCCGGAAGATATCATGTCAGTTTTTTCCGCCCTTAGACGAACATTACCTGATACATACATGCATGCTCTGGAAATGGTACTGAAATTGGCTGTAATCTTAGGCTATTTCCAATTGTCTCTGCCTCTGTGAAACTATCTAAATATTTGTAAAAATATTTATATGAATGGAGATAACTTGTCTTTGGCGTATCTGCATCAAACCAGTTTTGCCCTTTCTTATTTCAAAGATTTTGGTTGTCTTAATGATAAACTGCTTGCTCTGGACAAGTTGATTTATATCGCATCTAAATTTTTTCATATTATGTGTTATTATTTGAACTATTTCTACACGCAACAGGGAATTTAATTAATACATTACCCAAATTGTGAACTGGCATAGAATAGATCTAAGGATTTTCAAGATAACATGAGGTCTTGGCTTAAATTGCGACTTAACTCATGAAGCTAGTGCTGCCACTGCCAGCCATCTCAGTACAGAGTTGTGCCCTTATCATCTTAAAGTCCTTAATTTCTCATTATTAATGAAATAGATAAACTTGCGAGAACAACACTCCTCGTATGAATGGATGGGTTAGTAGTTCTATTTATGATGCATGTTTCTTTTTGTAAATTGCCTATGAAACCACTTACTTTCACAGCAGAAAAGTATCTTATGATGCCTGATGAGATCCATGATTCCATCAGATCTGTTGATCCTGTGAGAGATTTATGATATATCCTGATTATGACAATATTGCTTATATCCTTGTACATTTTGATAGGTCAAAAAGTAATTATGATGTTAGATAAGTTTTCAAGTTTGCTTAGACTAAAAACCAGGAACTTCTTAATCTAGCGAGTGGTGATTCAAGATGATACGTCTTGCTCGTGTTAGTTTTTAAACAGCGCCTCAACTTTTTAGTTCCTTTGCAGATTTTATGCTGTTTCTATAAGGAGGTCTTCTATGGGTCACAGACAAATGATTTTCCCACCTCAAACTTCCGATATGGACTGTGCAGATATCTGGAATCATCCATACCCTGATCCTCATGTACAACAGGGTATTGCTCCGTCTTTATCTACCTTGTCTGTATGAATCTCGTATAATAAACAATAGGAAAATTCACTTAATTGCGGAGACTAATTGGTTCTTGCTTTCTTCAGGTACTACAGCAATTGGAGTGCATACTGTGCCTTATTTTGACATTACACTGAGATCCAACAATCATTCATCAACAAACTTCAGTTTCGAGATCCCAAATCATAATATGGGAGCTAATCTAGGAGCTTTACATAATCCCTTTCCACATCCTTCATCTGCAAGCAGCTCTAATCCAATCCCATCAAATTACATCCAGGGTGGGCCTTCTTGCTATAATGAATTTTCAATTAATTCTCAGATGGACTTTGAAAGGGCACATTTTAAAAGGAAAAACCCAGCAATATCAATGGCCTATGGTAGAGGGAACAACTACAATTACCATTGTGCTGTAAATTCACAAGGTAACCCTACATCAGGTCCTCAATATTGGGCATGGGATCCTAATAGCATGCCCCCAAGTTATGGGAACGACAATCGGTTAACCGTCGAAGGGTCTCATAGAAATGTCAGAAGTCGACAGAGTGCTGCTCTTCATTTTGGAATCAACCAAGCTGTACCCTATCAACAAAGCAACCTTCCTCATAATCTTCATCCAGCATCTAATTTCTCTGGTCAATGGGGTCATCCTCCTCCTCTGGCTTACAACGGAAATATCCCTCCTTCAGGTCTGTA
This sequence comes from Asparagus officinalis, assembly GCF_001876935.1. Lineage (NCBI taxonomy): Eukaryota > Viridiplantae > Streptophyta > Magnoliopsida > Asparagales > Asparagaceae > Asparagus > Asparagus officinalis. The sequence continues at coordinate 3,730,510 of NC_033795.1, read as the reverse complement.
GGATCTCTACAAAATTGATTGTGGTCTCTTGTTGTCTTTTATTTTTTGTCATAACTAGATCCTGTAACAAATTGCAGGAGCTGGCAACTTCAATAGTAGCAACACGAGTATGGAAATTGATGGGGGATACCACCATAATCTTCTTCATAGTAGAATCTCTACTCCTCCATTGCCAAATCTCAATGGTCCTTACTTTGGCCACAGTAGCTATGATCAAAGACCACATCCTACAACTTCAACTCATCAATCTGTGGGCTTTACCGCCCCTTTAGCTGACGGCAGGAGACCAGGAATTGAAGCTGTTCCTCCTCCAAGACAGTTGAGACCAGTGTCTATCACAGGCAGGAGCAGCGAGAGAAACGGAAGGTCAAGGGGTCTCTATGACAGATTCCAGCAATTCTCATATGGAAATAATTCCCACAGTGGATGGATATCTGAAGTAAGATCTCTTTTCTTAATATTAAAATTAAAGTAGAAGCTTAGTTTGCATTATGCTATGTCAGATGTTGTGAGGTTTTTATTTTTTGCTTGTATGCCTTATAAATATATCTTTATAGTTCTCACTTAACTAGGCTGCTAGGCAGCATAACTAGGTGGACTGTTGGGAGTTGAGCGATTACATAACCTTCTTAAAACTAAGTTGCCCCTTTCATTAAAAAGAACATGTGTCTTGAAACCTTGACTGCAGGGTACACATCAAATTTTCCGCATTTACATGAACAATAATCACAAGAATTAACAACTTTGGAAGGATGCATACTTGGGAGGATGAATGCTAAGATATTCATAATTTTAGTGCTGCCAGAGGTTGATAGTAGTGCACACTTATTTTGCAGGGTAGGGCTATCTATGATTCGAGGAATTTGTTTGATCAGCATCGTGACATGAGACTAGACATTGATAACATGAGCTATGAGGTAATATACTTCCCTTTCTTTCTCTGCCAAGAAGAATCTCGGTTACTTGTCAACTTGCCTAATATTATTTGGCTGGTGCAGGAACTGCTAGCTTTGGAAGAGAGAATTGGTAATGTTAACACAGGTTTATCTGGAGACACCATCCCAAAGTGTTTAGTGGAGACAGCACATTGTTCGTCGAATCAAATTCAGTATGAGAAAGAAGAGAAAAACTGCATAATATGCTTGGTAAAGCTCATAACTCAGGAAAAAAAAATACTCTAGCCCCCTACAGAAATCATAAGAAAAATAGAGGATTGTGATCTGGCCTAGCACGAATCTTGATGTGCAGACTGCACCAGTAGACAGTGTGCAGTAATAACCGATAGTGATAAGAGTTATTATGTTTCGTGCTATTTCAGGTGTTTTCGTCCCCTATATTTCAGTATGATTTTTTTATGAGGACCTCTTTGGTTCTATTGACCTAACATTTAGTATGCTGTGGCAGGAAGTGTACAAATACTCGGAGAATATAGGGAAACTTGCGTGTGGGCATGATTTCCATTCAAACTGCATCAAGACATGGTTGTCGATCAAGAATGCTTGCCCAATATGCAAGGCCTCAGCTTTACCTGATAATTCAGAGGAGAAATAAACTGTCTCTCGCTAACTAATTGTTTCTTTTTCAGAAAAAAAAGAAATACTGTGCTAATTTGTAAATAGGATGTTTAAGCGCAGACCCATTTCATGGTGTAAATTTAAACGCTGAATTGTTTTCTTTTTTATTTTGCCCTCGGATACTTCTGGGTTGTGTACAAGTGTACAGTTTATATCTTGATGAAGTCAGACTTAAAAGGCATTATATTTTTTCTGTTGCGCCTGAGAGCTGAGTTACATGGCATTTTATAGATTTATAAGGGATCGTTCGATCGACAGATGTAGGAATTTTGCGTGCAGGAACTGATGCATGTAACTGTTCTCGTGTGAAACTGGTCGCAGATCTGTTTCCATATCTGGAATTTTATCGAGGGGAATGTATTTTTTTGCTCAAATCCAGTGTTTGGTTAATTGCAAAAGATGTTTTTTGGACGCAAAAGATGTTGATTTGCATTTTGACAAGATAGAAAGGTTCAGGGAGCAATGTTCTCATGCTAAGAGTGTGTGGCCATCAGGGCGTCTTTTATTTTATTCGTCCGTGAAATTATGGTAATTTCTGTGACGATGTGGCTTGCTTTGTGCAGGCATTTGGTAACTTTCAGCGGACATTTTCTAGGCGTAGGATTAGTATTTAGATGAGGATTTCAAAGAGTTTTTGCACCCATTGACCTTTCTATAAATAGAAATGTTAGGGGCACACCCCCAACCACACCCTCCACCACACCTCCTCTCCCTCTATAGTGCATTGGACCCCACATCAAATTTTTTTTAAAAATTTGATGTGGGGCCCAATGCACTATAGAGGGAGAGGAGGTGTGGTGGAGGGTGTGGTTGGGGGTGTGCCCCTATCACCACTCTTCTATAAAAGTCAAAAATTAAGAATAATGTAAACTTACCTCACTTCTGATATAGTCCAAAGCTAAATCTCTGTTTGGATGGAGGGTAGAGAGTGGGAGGGGAAAAGAAATCTAATTTTAACATTGTTTTGGAGTTCTATTTAGGAGGGTAGAGGAGGAGAATTGGGGTAATTTGAGCCAAAATCTTACATCCCAAATTAGGGAAGGGAAGTAAGGAGAACTTTTCCCTTTTCCCCTTCCTTTCCTTCCCTAAATCATCTCCCAAACACACTGTAAAAGAATGCGTCTTTCAACAGAAAAAACTGGTTATGTATAAAATTGTAAAAGCAAATTGAGAAGCTTGTGGACATATTTTCGTTTCCTTTTTTTTTCTAATAAACAATTTAATTAAAAAGGATAAGAAATCAACGTGTATGCCTAAAATGACTAGAAGAGACATATAAAAAAACAAAAAAACAGACATAAATGAAAGAAGACCGAAAGTCCAAAAGGATAAGACTTTTGATAAACAAAATTTATAATAAAACGTATGGTAGTGAGAATCATTGAGCCCCACCAACGCCACTAATTTCCAAAACCTCTACCCTCCACTTTGCATTAAAATCCTTATTAGTTATATGTATCTCACTCTTAGTCCCTTAATTTTAGTAATAAGATGTAAAAGGCGCAATGTTCTAATTGAAGATATATTCGTGTTCAATTCAGCAAATATAAATATCTGTAACCATCTAATTAAAAATGTAAAACAGCTAATAGGAGTTTCTATGATTTGATGGACCAATTCAGAAATATAAAAATGGTAATGGACTAACATGGGGGAGAAAACACATATTAAATTGACCGACCGGTGGTTACGCCTCACTCGTCAAATTCACATGATTAAACTATAAATAAAATAAATAAATAAAAATTAGCGTAGAAATACAGTCTTCCATCATTATTATTATTAAGTAAGAGAAAGAAAGTTTTCTAGAGAGCGAGAGAGGGACAGAGAGCGAATTTGGGGGAATTTTTCATTCGCTCGTTCGTTCGATCGATCGATCGATCATGGAGGTTCGCAACGTCGACAACGCGTCGCCACCGCCGTCGCCGGCGCCGTCGTCGAAGCAGCCGAGGCCTCCGCCCAATCCCGTCGACTCCTCTTCCGTCTCCCAAAGGTCTCGTCTTTTTCAAATCAGAAACCCCAATTCTTTTGCTTTTTGTGGTAAAGATCGTTACTTTATGTCTGTTTGTGTTCCTGCAGGCTCCAGAAGGAGCTGATGTCGCTTATGGTGCGTTTCTGGTTCTTGATCTGAATTGATGAACTTGTCATTGATTTAGAGTTGGATGTAGAAAATGGTTGATGGTAAAATTAGGGTTTTCTAGTTTTGCAAAATTAGTCTCTATGATTCAGCTCTGCGTTTCATTTTCTATTTTGGATGCAGTTATTTGTGTATTGGGTGCAATTGTGGCTGTTTATTATTGAATTAAATTTGATTTTCTTGGAACATTAGAGACCTAAGATGGTTCATAGTGTTAGATCAAATTCAACGTTTAGCTGTGGGTTTCTGTGTGATTTGGAGAATATTTCGTGCTGGCTGTTTGGTGAGGTAAATATGTCTGTTGGATTTGCTGCATCTTCATGATTAAAAATCATGCTGTCAGTCTGACGGTATCAAATTTTTTTTCTTTCATATCACAACATTTTGTTACATTTCTGCGATTAAAATTTCCATTGTTCTCAAGTAAGTTCATGGGATGGGGGAACTGAACACATGAAGATTGTTGGTTACTGTTAAGGGGGTGGTCGGAAATTAGATACATGTAGCAAAGTAGACGCCTCTACAAATTCCCTCAGATCACACATGCACATGCATGCTGCATACAGTAGCGTATGAAATTAGAAGAAAGGGCTTCTAATGTATGTAGCAATCTTGAAAATAACGATAACGCATAATGTAACGCTCTACCTCGTGTTAAGGGTTAAAGAAAAAATTGCAAAAAAACCTAACACACGTAGGTTATTTTGTTTATAAATTATTTACATATTTTATAATATAAACTATTCATAATGACTAATGACTTTAGTAATTAGAATCATCAAAATTTTCAAACATAACTTCACAATTAGGAACAAAATATAAAAGATGTTAATAATAATTCTTACTGTTTAGTTTAAAAAATATAAACGATGTTAATAATAATTCTGAGAATTAGGAACAAAATATCATTATAAAAATTCTTAAATTAACACAAGCTATATAGATTTACTAGGAAGTATCACAATCGAATGCTCAAGTATATAATAATAAATTTATGGCTCATTCATAATTACATTCGTTTTATTAGTCATATTCATAATTTCACAATCACATAATAATGTCACCAAAACAAGAGATGAAGGCTTAACAAAGAATTCAAAAGTAATTACTTAACTACTTCGAGTTTTAGGAAAGAATATATTCTCAAGTCTCTAGAACTCATATTGAAATAACGCAAGTTGTATTGAAATAAGGCAAATTATATTGAAATAATGTGAGTTATATTGAAATAATGCATATTATGTTGTCATGACATAGAGTTATGATGTGTTCGAGTTATTTCATAAGGTTGCATAACAATTAAGGCTTGTTAGGTTACATAGCAAGTTGTGTAACGGGTTCTTTTTTCTTCCAACAATGGTATGTAGATAATTTATTTCACTTCTCTGCTATTTTGGAAGACATAATACAGAAAGAGGTAAGTTTATTGTCATTCTATTATATTTAGGCAAAATTTCTGGCTAACCTTTTCTTTCACTAGGAACCACCTGAGATCATTTATAAACAGTGCTTAGTGGAGAGGGAATGAGGAATGTGATGACTGATGAACAAATCAAATTTGTTGAGAATACTATAAATAAAATTATGATGAAGTTTAGTCTCAGAACAGGGTTAAAAAGATAATACATTGAGATTCCCAGATCCTGCCAGCAGTCCAGAAAGTGTCTATTTCTAAAATCTTCTGTTATTTCTTGTTACTTGAAAAATTCAATGAGGTACTGTTGGTGTCAGTATTAATACCGAGAAAACGTGAGCCATTGAGCCTATATCAATTTTTGCTAGTTTTGTCACCGACACCAGTGGTACTCTTTGGCTGTGGCTGAATCAAATTGACAAGTTAAATTCCTTGGTATAATAGTGGTATTTGTCTACAAAGCTCTTCACATATTTTAACCACACTTGCAAGTGTGTATTTTAACTTATTGTTTTCCTGCATTAGTAATTTTGTAAAAACTCTAGAGTTGGTATGCAGGGTATTCCAAAAGATATCCAATCAGCCAGAGATAAGATGTTAAGCTATTCAGCTTCTAACTGGGTAGCACATAATCTTTAAGCTCAATCTCGGTAGACTCCCAGTATATCCCAAAGTTGCATAACTAACAATTTTGACAAAGCGATGTTATTACATCCACATATGAATTTTAAGGCTGATACCTAATATCCATATCGAATGTGAAGACCGACAACATATATCATGATATTCGTGGATCTTAAGAATGCATACTTTATCAGAATGCAACAATTACTGTCTGGATTTGGTTATTGCCCAAGCGCAGTTACTTAATTACTCAGATAGGTAACATATCTAGTAAGCCTTTCTTTTCCGAAATATTGAGTTATCGTGCAAGTTTTTGATATAATGATTAACAGTTTTTTTGTAGAATCAACAATATCATGAATACATTCAATTGTGAGTTCTAATATCAGATAACTTTCTACCCACTGTAGTTTGTCATTTATAATGACTCTGGACACTTCAGAAGATTTGATATAAGGTTGCATACCAGCTGTCTACCTTACTGATGTTTTTTTATATTACTATGTTCTTTTCCTCTTCCGGTAATTTACTTCATTCAATGTTCATTCTTGCTCTCTCTACACAAACATTTATGATAAACATAGTGTTATTCTTTCTACCCTAGATGAGTGCAAACCAAGGAGTATCGGCCTTTCCTGAGGGCGAAAACATTTTCTCTTGGATAGGCACTATTGTTGGGGGCATAGGAACTCCATATGATGGTTTATCTTATAAACTCTCTCTACGCTTTCCTTTGGACTACCCGTTCAAGCCTCCCCAAGTTAAGTTTGAGACCCCCTGTTTTCATCCCAATGTTGATCAATATGGCAACATTTGTCTTGATATTCTTCAGGTAATCAGCAGGCTGATTGAATAATATTTGTTTCTGGAGGAAAACTTGATGCATATCTGTGTTTATTCTGCTACAGGATATGTGGTCCTCAGCTTACGATTGCAGAACGATCCTTTTGTCCATTCAAAGCTTATTAGGAGGTGAGTTTGCTCTCTCGACATCATCTGGTGAGTGCAAGTTCATTTCCTTTTTTCAGCAGAATCTAATGTTGAGTTATTTGATGCAGAGCCCAATGTCGACAGTCCTCTTAACAGCTATGCTGCCACATTGTGGAGTAACCAAGAAGGTAGTTTGCTTTACTTTTATATTTTTCTTTTTGCAAGTCTTGCCTTCATCTTTATGTGTGGAAAGTGGAAAGTAAATGAAAAATGATCAAATATTGAAAAGTGAGTAATACTTTCTATTTTGTTCCTGTTTGGCAATCATAAAGTGATTGGAAAATAATTGGAAAGTGGGGAGCGTCCTGTCAACATTTTAACGCTTTTCACTTTCTCCAAAACTTTGAGAAATTGGATGGAGGAAGAGAAATTAATTTGTTATTCTCTCTTCTCACCATCTGACTTCTATTCTACCATCTACCATGGCAACCAAACAGGCAGAAATAAAAGTGGGACTCCATATCAGTTGTCATCTCAACTTCCCTCTTTTCACTTTATATTCCCCAAACAAGATTTGCACATAGAAAGTAAAGAGCACTTTCTCAATTAAAGTATGTTCTGTTAATTTTTTATTTCGACTTTCTATTTGCCAAACACATCAGTTTTCAACTGCATAAGGTCTGCATTTTCATGATATGTCCTTTCACTAAGTTTGTAGATTGGACTCATCAATTTCACATGGGTATTTGTACTCCAAACAAAATTTTGACTGTATTTGTTGCTCCGAACAGAATTTTGAGTTGGTGACTACACTAAATAAGCAAAATATTCACTCTATTCTCATGCCTACTAAGTAATGTTGTGATCCATAATTTGAGTTTGTTATCACTTGCTTGTACCTTTCTTACCATTGGAAATAAAAGCTTCAGTGTAAATGAATAATGATTACTAGTTGCCAGTTGTTTTTTTGGGTAAATTACAAAAATAATCCCTGAAACTTTTTTGGGAACAGCAGAAATTCCCCTTGAGGTTTTAAAAGTGACCCAGTTTCAGTTTTTCTAGTCAAATATGTTTATATAGGAGTAAATATAATTGTCATATTCCATGTCACAGTTTTGTCTCCAAGTCAATTTTGTAGATATTGAAAAACGAAAAGGGTCGAAGTGTCATTCTTGAAATCTTAGAAAGGGTTTTCTGGCAATCATGCAAATCTTAGGTGGATTTTCTGTAATTTACCCTTATTTTTTTTACTATATTCTCTTGCTTCTAGTGTGCGGGAGATGTTGACCGTGGAAATCTTTATTTGTTCCTAATGTTAATTTTTCCTTGCAGAGTATAAGAAGATGGTTCATAAACAGTACGTGCATGGCGGTGACTCGCTGGAGAGCTGAAATTCATGCCCTAATTCTATATTCTACAAAATTCTGAGTTTGTTGTAATTTCTTCCACCTCGCAGCAGTATAAATTGCCTAAACATCTGTAAATCTATGGACACAGCATCTGGAGGTATAGTTACGCTACTCAGACCCTCGAGTCTATTAATGTTGGCTCGTGGACATATAAAGAAAGTGGACATATAAAGAAAAATGTAACGGAAGTTGTAATTGGTGTATTCTGGTGTTAATAAGTTCTCAATAAGCTTTTTCTGTTGTTTTCTGTGTGACTGTATAATATTCAAAGAAAACTCCTACCGAGACTTCAAACATTGACACATCTGGAATGCGGCCCTTGAGGCTTTGTATGAAAACTAGTAGCCGCTCCGTCCGGTGCCGAATTGGTTTTGTATGCTTTGAGAGAATTTTCTTCTAGGTGTAATCGGGTCTTGCGTTGTTGTGCTTGTGCAGTAACTGAAGCAAGTGCGTAGGCTTTGAGGCATCCTATTTCCTTTCCTTGGGAAAATCAGTCAGTTACCTCCCACAAATGATGCAAATGCTAACTGTCTTAATATTTCTGCTGAGCTCATTGCGTGCTAATTGTGTGTTACGTTAATCAATTGTTTCATGCGCTTGATTACCGGCGTGAAGTACCCTGCAGAAGAGAGAGATTGTGACTAGCTCCAGCCCAGGACCGCATCATAGGGTTGAGCTCTGTGAAGCTTCACAAGTTATTAACCATCCATTCTTCTCTTGGATCATGTGACGCTTTGAGAGTGCTTCAAGTCCTCACTCAAGCGGGGGAGAAGGAAAATAAATTCATGTAGGGAGTCCTCTGGAGAAAATCACACGGGGCGAAATCTACCAGGCTTTACATGAATTTTGACGCATGCATCTTTTCTAGGCGGCGCAGTTATTACCACCTAGACCGATAGAAACCATATTGATGGTTTACATGAATTTTGACGCATGCATCTTTTCTAGGCGGCGCAGTTATTACCGCCTAGACCGATAGAAACCATATTGATGGATAGTAAC
>NC_033795.1:3719510-3721408 GCF_001876935.1 Asparagus officinalis | reverse complement strand
CTATATGATTGTTCTTTTTCTATATAGCGCTTTCTGGTTCAACACGGAAGGCGATTTGAGAAAATCTAGCAGAACTCTTTCACAAATATCAAAGAATTAATGTATACCAGTAAGAATAGATAAAATTTCCATTCGATAGTTTTTTTTGCAAATGAAGAGCTACACATACACATAACCAATTACACAAGAGGACTTATTTTCATATTCAACACATTGCACACAACAAAATGATCTTGGCATAACTTCAATCACTGTAGATCTTCACATCCTATCAACCAAATTTGAAACTGACATTTTGTACAAGTTTACAATGAACATCAACACTCAGGCCATTTTTTCATCATCTATCTTCCCCAATCATTTTCCAAATCTTAAGCTAACCATCAAGAAGTGAATAAAGGAGCACCTGAAACATCTGAGAATGGCTGAAGCGCACTGATCCTGATATTATACTTCTTTGAACCTCCAACACCATTTCCGGAGCTTGAGTCTGAATTATCTGAGACAATCGGAGATGAGCTCTCTTCATAACAGCTACCAATATAATTTCCACATTTTCGACAAAGAAGCTTCGTTCTCCTCCTGAAAAGTCCCCATGAGTTCTTGGAAGTGAAGTATGGTAGGCATTTCAACTCATCGGTTTGTGAGAAACGACTCTCATCTACCGAGTAAAATGACACAACCCCCTTTTTAATTGATTTTTTATACTTGGATCCAAGATTTGTGGTGTTTCGATTCGATGAGTTGAGATTTAGTTCATACCCACAAGACCCACAACTGCAAGAGCGGCATAAACGTTACCATTTGGAGGATCAATTAAGGTTTTGAGAAGATCATAGAAAGTCATGATTAAGGACTGTGCTAGAAAGGTAGATGAATTAAAAATTGGTCAAACTTCAAAAAAACAACCATGATGGGGAACTTTGCACAAAACTACTGTAAACTATTTTTATTAGAAAAAAAACACTATGAACTTTCAAAACTACAGAAAGATATCACAAACTATTGAAAAATGTTGTTAATGATGTTAACATCTTGGTTAAAAGGTCTAACTTATCCTTGTATCTATCAACCCACAAAGTTCATAAGGCTATACACACAGACACACACACACACATATCACATATGTATACATATGTGTATGTATATGTATGTGTGTGTGTATGTATGTATAGGTATCTATATATACATATGTGTGTGTGTGTGTGTGTATTTATATAGAATAAGGGTCAAAATTTGTTCAAAATATGTCACACGTGAAGCACATAGCAACTTTCCCTAAACTATCATTAGGCATGGTAGTTTAGTGAAAAATGTTCATGGTAGTTTTCTTTAACACCAAAAGGTTTAAGGTAGTTGTGTGTGAAACAGCCCCAATGTTGTTAAAAATTTATGAACTGAGTAATCAAAGATAATGATTGAGAATTCATCCTCCCTTTGTAGAGTTCAAGGGCATCTATGCTTGTATTGGTCAACAAATGTTTTCTTTATCACATAAATGGACACTTCAAAGTGTTAGGCGTAGATTAGGTGAAACAATGACCAACTCCATTAGGGAATGCACCAGCTTCCCAATAATTAGGGATTTGGATCACCTTTACCGTGATTTTGGCAGTGGAGAGACTATTTTCTCAATCACAACCATCTAAATTCAAATTTAGACAGTTGTGATACATTTCTAATATAATTAGAACTATGAACCCTTAATTGCAAATGGCAGGAGACAGGACCCAAATCACTCAAGAGAAGCAGAAAAAGAAAGAGATCAATTTCTGAGAACTGAAATTGCCCACAAAATTTTATAATAATTAGCACCCAATCTTTTGTTTTCACTCATGGGTTTTGAATGTCGAACCTAAATTGTTCAGATAAAATTGAAAACCTTCAAATTGAACTGT
>NC_033795.1:3710269-3719500 GCF_001876935.1 Asparagus officinalis | reverse complement strand
GCCCCCTTTCTAATAGAACAAGCTCAGTTCTCTATGCTAGAGTTTGTGCCAAAATTGGCTTTGGAAGGAAAACAGACACTTTTCCTCCTCAAATAGCAAATAAAAGAAAAACAAGAAGCTAAATACAGCCTATCATGATCAAGACCCAATCTTTTCTTCATTTCTCACATGGGTTTCAATAAAAGGACTCGATTTATACATAAAAACGCAAAATTTAGAAAACTCAAGAATCCAATTCTTAGCTTCATCAAAGAAATATTTTTTTTAATTACCTGTAGACAACATCTCTTTGAGAAGAGAAGTGATCGAGAGTCGCCGGGGCACCTTGATCATTGGAGTAGCCATCTTGAAGAAGCATCATACTTTTAGAGAGAGAGAGAGACTTGAAGAAGAGTGATGAAGAGAGAGAGAGAGAGAGACTTGAAGAAGAAAAGAGAGAAAACTAGAGGAGCGCGTGGGGACAAAAAACTGGAAACTTTCCACATCCATTATTTTTTGGTTGTACGTTCTCAGCCTGTTGGTTTTCAAGACCCACACATCAGACTCTATAACGTGACTCAAAAAGTATGGGATATTTATCTGGTTAATTATTTGGCTAAATTGCACTAAAATACCATATATTTCAGTCATTTAGCGTTTATATATTCTCATTTATTTTTCGTAGCATTAATATATTTTGAGTTATTTAAATTTAGCAATTTAGTATTCTGTGTTATACATGTTATGATGTTTACTCATCTAAGATATGGGTATTTGCAAAATGATACACTCATAGCCTTAGCAAACTTGCCTCAACCAACTTAGTAGCCCAAACCTAACAGAGACCTCGGCTCCGCTGACTTGTTAAGTCGATATTCTTTTATGCCGACACGAAAGGTGAAATCAGCCTACCCTATTGTCGAAGATGACTCACCAAGAGTCTACTCGACCATTTACTTGGCAACTCACGAAGACGACTTGATGGACATTCTCTGCTGTCGACTAAGTTGAGGAATAACCTCCGCCTCAAGCCTCTTCCCTAGAGTACATAGACTCACGTGCTTTCTGCCACACTCTAAATCACTTCCTGGAAAATACGAAGACCCCATTGTTAGGAATCTTGACCCCAAGATTAGTTTATTTTGATGATAATAAATATTATATGTTGTGTGTATTATGTGCTAATATTTATTTTGCAGTATCAGAGCTATATCAACAATTATATTCAAAGAGATACTCAAGACATAGATGAGTTCAAGGCAAAATGAAGCAAAGAATAAGATATACTTTATTGTCTAAATATAATTTTATATTTTCTTTGCTTAGAAATTTTTACAAACCTTGATCACTCACACACATGCACACACACATAGTGTTATAATACACTAACATATGCTTAGTGTGTTGGTTAACAATAGAAATCTCCTATGTTAGCCATTAGAGTTTATAGATATTGAGTGAGTCTTAAAACATTTTATTTATACCTCTTATCAATTAGAATCTGGAAAAACTCAAAAGATCAAAGTTGTAGGTCTCTTTAATAGCTTTCCAACAAATCTTAAATCACCTCATTCCGATATCGGATGAGAAAGTTACAGTCAAAATACTAAAAAGAAAAATTCCAGAATCTGAGTTTACAGTGTAGTCGACTACTATGCCTTGTAGTCGACTACTAAGCAATTTTCTGACTTCACAGAGTCTGTTTAGACTCAGTGTAGTCGACTACTATGACTTGTAGTCGACTACAGATGCAGTTTTTCTAGATTTTAGGTTTTAAATAAGTGACTGTTTATAGCCGTTTTGTGGACGTTAATTGGGTTTAAAATTATGTCATTTCAGAGGCTATAAATAGGTTTAAACATCAGAAAACAACAACCAAGTTTTGCACTTATAAGATTCACATATTGTGCAAATTAACTCTCTAAACTTTCAGTTTTTCAATCTGTTTTTCTATAAAAGAGAGTTTCTGATATTGCCTTTGTTCCTATCATTCTTAGAGCTTGTTTAGACAATATTCAGAGAGTTAAAAAGATTGATAAGCCACTGTTACACGTTCACATCCACATCAAGGCTTATAGGATTGGAATTGTACATTGATTCAAAGAAGGTTCTCTCAGGTTTGAGAGGGTTGATCTCTTGGTCTAGAGATCGGTGTGACGATTGGCATGGTCTTGTCAATTGGGTTGCAATTTGCATGGTCTTACAAATTGGTCAGGTTTGCTTTTTGATTTTGTAAGATTTTAAAATCATAGTGGAAACTCTCAAGCGGGATTCACTTGGGGACTGGATGTACACCGGGGAGGTGGAACCAGTATACATGCTTGTGTTTGTGATGTTTATTTTCTGAGATTGTCATTTTTTCTTTGCAATTTATAATCTACTTTGCAAACTCACACTCTAATGTTTAAGTGTAAAGCTTCCGCAGATTTTTATAAGAGCGCACTCTATTCTTAAGGGTCACGATCCTACACTTGGTATACATAAGCAAAATCAGACTCAGACCCTACACCCCTCTCCCGTACCGAAGTGACTTCCCCTCCAGCCGTCAACCGACACCTGTCAAGCGAGGGATGACTTAGCCTCCAACGTGTCTTTTGTCACACTCTTAATCACTTCTCGAAAAATACGGAGACCCCCTCTCCAGTACCGAAGTGACTTCCCTTCCAGTCGCCAACCGACACCTGTCAAGCGAGGGATGACTCAGCTCTTAGCTCACACTTTGTCACCGCCTCCCTATGCTTGGCAAGGGGTGATACATTTACCCTCATCATCGTTATATAGAGAGGTATGCTCCTAACCTAGGGGGCTATGGACTCTCTCTCGGACCCTATCACTCAAAAAAAACACTCTGCACACATGGAGACCAGCTCACAAAAGCTCCCCCCCTCTTCTCTTAGAAGAGCAGACTGCACATAAGAACCACACCGGTTTTCTAGACCTTCCCCTTCCCCACTCAAGCTCGTCGGCTGACTTGACTGTCGAAGGAACCACGGGGGAATCGTCCCCGCCCTCTCATGGGTTTTTTTTCTTCTTGTCTGTGCAGTATGACCATCAAACCCTCATTCAAGAACCAGGTATAAGGTCGGAGAAGTAGGCGACCCCTTCATCAACCTCCTCTACCTCATCCCGACGAGGACCCCAGAGAAACCGATCTCGTTCCGGATCCGCACTGATCCCGGCCTAGATCCGATTGACTGTGTGATTTTAGTCATCAACAATACAAACATAAAAAATTTCACGCGGAAGTTCCATATGACATTGATATATTAATTTGAGAGCTTTTTAATCATTATTATTTATTAAATGTTCTATTAATCCTATCCAAATTTTAACTTAAATATATTCTGATTCTATTAAAAAAATAAAACTTACATAGACTTAACAGTAAAATCATTAAATTTAATAATTAAAAAGTTATAAAATTATATGAATGTTATAGAAGAAGGATGAAAATTTTCACATTTGCATAACAGAAGGTTCTAAATTGCTAATTGTAAACAACTCTGGGTATATAAATACTTTTAAAACCATTTGAGGTATATAAATGCTAAATTAGTGAAACATAAGGTATTTTAGTGCAACTTCGCCTAACTACTTTTCATCAAAACTATGAGATCAAATATCATTATTAACATCAGATCTTTTCTTTCTAATTTATGTTTGTGATCTATGATAACGATAACAAAGTTATGGAATATGCTGAGGCATATATAGCATTGAAATTAACTAAAAAAAACCTCTACTGAGTTCTTTCATAACATAAACTTTTTTTTATCAGTCTAGATAAATTAACTAAATGTTGGACATATGAAAAATACCGACTACTTAGTCTATTTTAATTTTATATTCTAGAGTAGGCGTCTGATTTTGTATCAGTAATTCCATGGGATGGTTTATTTAATTTCCAAAAAAAGGGTGACATTCTCTTACGTGGGTGCGGGAGTTGGTTGGTGTCTTTGTTGATGATGATGTAGTGATCTTAGGCGTTGCAACCTCGACCCTGATATAATCTAAAGGGTGGTACTAGGGGCACACCCCCAACCACAACCTCAACCACACTCCCTCTCATTTGTTACAGTGCACCAGGTCTCGCATTGGATTTTAAAAATTTAAAATCCAATATGAGGCCTGGTGCACTGTAGCAAATGAGAGAGGGAGTATGGTTAAGGTTGTGGTTGACGGTGTGCCCCTATCATTTTCCTAATCTAAAATCTAACCAAAAGAGTATGAATTTAGCATAAACAATTGTGAACCAAACAGATGAAGACAAAGCATAGAGTGGTTCTTCGTCTTGTACGCGGCCAGTGGATGGGGACGTCAGCACATTGGACCGACATTCAGCCTAAGCTCCGATCGTATAAAAGATTCTCATTTCTCCTACAATGCAAAACAGAAAAAAATGTGAACTCGATCCCTTGATGAGTCATAACTTTGAAAAAAAAAAAGCTAAAGAGATCACGCCTCACACATTCATCTCTTATAGCGTAGAAATAGTGTAGTTATCACTAATCATAAAGAAGATTTTTTTTTCCTCGAGAAACCGCCTTAAAACTGAGGTAATTATATAGAAACCACTTTCGTTGCCGGTTTATACTACATAAAATTAGAGCGGGTTTATGTTACAATCAACCACCTCCAAGTAAACTTTTTCACGCTTAAAACTCGAAAACATCCTTAAAAAACTAAGACTCAAAGAAGCCTGTAACTCATTTTGTTAATGTTTTAGTTAGGACGCATCTCATGTAACTTGACCGGGAAATTTTTTTTTTTGAGGTAATTTTTTTACTTTTTTAGTAAAAAATTGACTAGGAGATTATTAACTACAACACACCCACTTTAAAGCTAGTTTTTGTATAAACTGAATTTTTTTATATAATTGTCTTACTTTTAAGGTAGTTTTTAGGGGGGAGGGTTGGCACCCGACAAAAAGTTCTTATTTTAGGAAAATGATATAGACACACCATCAACTACACCATCAACCACATCTCCTCTCCTGCTACAGTGCATCGGCCCCCATATGAAATTTTTTTTAAAAAATTTTATATGGGGCCCACTGCACTGTAGCAGGAGAGGAGGTGTGGTTGATGGTGTAGTTGATGGTGTGCCTGTAGTGCCCCTCCTTATTTTATATTCTCGGGCCCGCTGAACTGTAGCAGGAGAGGATGTGTGGTTGATGGTGTGGTTGATGGTGTGCCTGTAGTGCCCCTCCTTATTTTATACTCTCGGGCCAAAGATTCAGAAGTTAGATTAATGGCAACAGATCCGATGCAAGGCCCAATAACGTGTGGGTTGGAAGCCTGAACCAGAGAGCTAGCCGCTATTACGTTCTTTTAAATTCATTTGCTTGTAAATATGTCCTGAATTTATGATCTTTTATGCTTGCGAACATGGTTTTTGATTTTATATCAAAAATCACGTACAGGACTAGATAGAGTCCTGACCCAAGTTGATTAGAAGCTGACAATAAAGATTTAATTATTTAATAAAAACGCGAAAAATTATTAACTCAGTGGAAGAGACAGGCTACACGTATAGGTGAAGGAAAGAGTATGTCCCGAAAATTTGGGATTGGACTTTGTTGTAGTTATTGCCAGAAATCAAGTGTACACTATTTCAACTATTTACGCTCACCGATTTTAAAAATAAATTAAAGGCAAACATGAGGAGGAGATGGTTCTTCCAAGTACAAAATAACATCAACTAAGCACTAAGCTAATCATGCATGTTTCGATAGTAGACGATCGACTGCACGGTGGAGTTGATGCTACGGCGATAATGTACTGATGATGGTCGTCGACATAGTGTACAGGTTTCCTAGAGAATATCATACAGAACAGAAGTACATTATCGTGCAACCAATGTCAATACGGTCACACGTCTACAAATACAATCACAACCGTTTTGATGGACGGTGATGACTGTACTGATAGATATTAGTGATAAATACATCAAAATTAGCGATGCTGTCTCTTTTTCGAAAGATGTTCTTCAGAAGGTCATCCATATGAACTTTTTTTTCTCCATTCAACTTCTACCTGACTAGAGTTAATTACAGGGCAAAATTCTCACTTTGGCTTCCAATTTTGCGTAATCTAAGATATTGAAGTGTAAATTATGGAAACTATAAGGTGTATAGTGCCTAAAAAACATATAAGGGCATATAAGTGCAAACCACTTAAAGCTATGACTATTAAAATGCTAATTAGCATAAGTTTTAAAATATTAGTTCACGTGGGCTTTTCGTCGTCAGTTCACATGGACCTTGTCCGTGAAAACAGCCCTTCTTAAACTTTATCTGTTTTGTTGATTTTTCGCTCTAGCCACGTGACAAATAGTAAAACCTTTCTAAATTTAGGGGCTTGTTTGATGTCTCATCAATAAACCCTCTCGGGCAACTGCCAGTCTGCCACGCACAAAATAGAAGCAGGAGCTGCAGAGATGCATGCACTCAACAAGATACGTACCGCGTTGGTTGGTACTATTTGTAACTTTCTGTGTCCATCTTAGTTGCGCTTTAAAAAATTAAAAATATTTATTAGTTAATTTCATACATTTATAATATTTATTTTTTAATATTTGAAATTATATTATTTTCTAAAATATAATGTTAGGAATAGTTTTTTATTTTAGAAATAACTATTTTTAAAGAACAATGTTTTTTTGGGTGATTGCGAAACACGCGTAATGAGTTCTCACCTGTCGTGCCTTAGAGGCTTGTAGAACTACGTATATGTTTCAAAACGCTCACTATATTAAACATAAAGCATATGAAATTATCGCCCGAAATTAAAGTGAATTCTACACAAACATGCTTTAATTTAGACATTGATCCATGTCGAAATCGTTGTATGGAAAAAAATTTACAGGGACTTGAAAGAATCAAACAAGAATGAATTAATGAAAAAAAATTACCATAAAAGTTACATAACTTTCGTTACAAGTCATCTTGGCATGGGTCTATTCTTCAAGAAATGTCTGAAGAGTATCATAGCCTGTCGAGGACGATGAAGAGGAACCTCGTGTCCTGCTCCTTTAATGGTCACCAACGTCAGACCTCTGTAAACTTGGCTCCATCCACCAACCTGACCGAATTTGCAAAATTAATCCAATACAAATGTTTTTCATGAAAAAGATCTAACAATAGCCCGAAACTTAAAAGAAAAATGTTCATGAAACTGACCTTTCCGTTATCTAACCAAGGGTACCAACTGATAAGGGTTGGGAGTTTGAGAGCATCAATCGAGTATCGGGTTGCAGTCACAGGTACTACTGCATCAGTATCTCCACTGCATAAAAGCATTACATTATTCTAGGATTATGATCACTGTAATGTATATGTGGCCTATTCGCGATAACTACTTGTTTTCATGCCAAAATATCATTTCCGATATCTTTTAAAATGTACCAGTCTGCACAAGTTCAACGCAGAAAAAGGACGTATCGAGCTTTGAAATATACCTGAATACCCAAATTCTTATGCCACCAGCAATAAGCTCTTGGTAGATAGGGAGCATAGATTTCGGCGAGTCAGCCCAGTAATTTCCAACAATATCACTGCCAATAACAGGAAAACACTGTAAATAAGTCTTCCTCTATTCGAAAAATGAAAATAAGTCCAGATAAAGGTAATGAACCTGCAAGTATCCCAGGGATAATTTATCCCAGTAACGTTGGCATGCATTGCCCTTTGAACTTCGGGCTGATTATAGTAAACCTTCGCATATCTATCAGTGCAAGGATCATACGCTCTCGACATCCAAGGCTGAGTTCAAATAGGTTAGTCGACGTGATATGTAAAGTTTAATTACGTCGACTGAATTATAAAGGATGGGAGATTTTGAGAACTTACATAGTGACCTTTTAAGTTGCGCTTTAGAGAGCTCGTGTCATTACAAGGGCGAGTATATACACTGTAAGGATCAATATTCCCTTGTTCTTCGCTAGCGACATTGAGGGCTCTCACACACTCAACTGAAGGGTGCTCAGATGATTGATAGTTACATTTAGCTCTCAGTTCATGATACAGTTTGTCTGAGATCAAACCATGAGTCCACCAATACTCAAACGTGCCGATATAATCGTTATAGTCATCTGTAACAGCATTGCCCACCTATAGAAATTGCAATCTCATAGGTTAAAAATACAAAAATATAACGAAGATCGTGGCTTGAAAGACTTGGATTTTACCATGAATCCTTTGAAATTGATGAATGGGTTCTGAATTCCCTTGTTTTTTCGATAAATAAGCTGTGATAACTGAGGTACATAGTGTCCTGAAATGCAATATGTTCAAAAATTAACATTTTGAACCACTTAAAAAAACATAAAGAAAGGATTTATTAAAATCAGAAACGAACCTGCATAACTCTCTCCAGCGATATAGAAATTGCGATACTTGTACTCTGGAAACCTTTCAAACCAATTCACAAGAAAATGGTAGGCATCCAAAGCTGCAATTTTCATTGTGCGTCTTACATTTTTGCATTGTACCCACAAAGTCGTTCAAAAAAATTAGTCAGAAAAATAAGGAAAAATCTTAACCTGTTCTTGTGTCTCCATTAGTGTACAGATCCAACGAAGAGTTCGAATACGAAAATCCAACACCAGCGGGGCTCTCCAAGAACAGCAAATTCGCCGCTACAAATTAACAACCAAACGAAACCCAAATGAAGCAATGTAGTATAGTATTGAGCAGCAATTTTATAAAATTGCTATTAATTCTCAAGAAAAATATATCAAACTACAAGCAATCGATCGAAGAGATAAGATAAAACTAAAGAAAAATTCTTATAAATTCTCACTATATATGTGCAGCGATAGATTCTGAAATCATAAAACCCCCTTCTAAAATGAAAATCAACCCATACAAAGTTCATCTTTCAATCTTCAAAATCCAATACTCAAAATATCCAAAAGGATAAAGTAACCACTAACACAACGCAGATCAACTAAAATTTTGAGCACAAGCATAGCCGCTATTCCAATGCTGACAGTTGTTATTGTTAGAATATAAAATTTAAAAATTATAACTCTCGAACCTCGTCACAACTTCAAAGTTACAGTACAGACAGTCAGAGCAACCGAAGTTCAAATCCCACAATCTACATACTTGAGTTTTGTCACGTACCATTGTTCCAAGAATGGGGGTTGCTATAGAGGCTAAGCCCGTCGGGCCTAATCCGAAAAGGCCCAATCTCCTCCGAAGCCCCGTACCCGATCGACGAGCACCCGGGCCCACCATTGAGCCACAGA
>NC_033795.1:3705386-3710262 GCF_001876935.1 Asparagus officinalis | reverse complement strand
CCCGCCCGGCCCGTGGGTCGACTGTGACATAGCCGGAGTACTGCGGGAATGCGACCGACGGTTGACCGGGGAGTTGACCGATGCGGTCACCGTCCCTGTCGTCGCATTGAGAGGGAGAGAGCAAGAGGGAGAAAGTTAGAGAGAGAAAGAGAGAGGCTGAGATCTTCATTTTTTTTTTCTCTCTCGAGTTTGAGGGGGGAGAGAGAGAAATGAGGAGGGAGTGGGGGTTAGTTTTGATGGAGGGAAAGTGGGGGTTTTGTGGTGGGGTCCAGTGAAGACAGTTGACATTGGCTGTTTGTTTATGGTCTATAATTGGTCAGTGAGAATGTGGGTGATTAATAATTTGATTAATAAGTTAGATGATCGTCCACCGACACATTGACCACTTGCTCGGTCACTACTGTGAAACAATAATATCCTTAGATTGTAATAATTTCACGGATTGATATAAAAGACTGGCATTAAAACGCGTTAAGTGAAAATTCTGCGAGCTTGGTCGATTGTTGTGAATAATAATCATGAGTTATTTAGTCAATTGTTGTGAATAGTTCATGATTATAGGAGAAAACTTATTTATCTTGAATGAGGTATACTTGACTCCTAAAATTATGAATTATTTAGTCAATTGTTGAGAATAATTCTAAATAATAGTGGTCCACTAAATCATAAATAATTATGAACATCTCAATTCTAACGTGTGGGTCCCACGAGCGCCGTCCGTGGGCCAGTGAGGAGGAGCTGTACAGCGCGTTCCTTAATTTGTTCCTTCCTGTTGAGGGTCGAGTGGTGATGAGCATCACAGCTGTCCACATGGGAGACAATTTAGCAGCAGTTAAATATAGTTTTCGTTGTTTAATGATCTTTTTAAGTCTTTTAGTGTTGTTTGCTAATGAGGTAGATTAAAAAAAGTGAAAATGTAAACCTTGATGAATAACAGATCATATGATTATTGGGATGAACAAATTTTTAAAACAGCCCAAAAAGATTTTTATTTTTCAAAATGTAAATCCTAATTAGAACACTTAAACCAGAAATTTTTATGTCCTAAATAGTCGGGGTTGGCAATCCCGACTGTTTAGGAACTTCATTAAACTCACGTGACAAAAAGTAGGTCGATTTTGATAAAAAAAATGAGTCGATTTTGAAAAATAATAAACCTTTTGGGACTGTTTTGAGAATGTCCTCTTGTTGGGATATAACTCAATGCTCAGGACAATGAATGGAACATGTGGAAAGCATTAAATATACTGCTCTTAATTATCTTGTCATGCGCAGCAGTGAAAATAAATGATTCGTGTCGGTTAATCAAGGTGTGAAATTTTAGTCATGAAAATTTAGGTAATGTAATCTAATACCGTAATTTAATCATCAATTAATTAGGCCTAATGAGGAGAAAATACCATAGAAAGACTTGGGATAAAGATATTTGAATTAGCATGAATCTTAACGCAAATATTATTAATATATCACTTAGTGGCGGTCGTCAGATTATCTATAAATAGGACAAATTTTCAAAACCAACCTATTTGAACTTTTATTCCCAAAAAAAGACTCGTTTCACATTTATTTTCAAAAACCGACCTGGTTTCAGCACTGAGGCTGAAACCAGGTCGGTTTTTGCAATTATTTTTGAATGTGGTCGTTTTTTGGGAATAAAAGTCCAAATAGGTTGGTTTAGAAAATTTGTCCTCCATAAATACAAACTATACTAATTGTAACTATGACTTTGAAACTGTACTAATATAAAGTTCGACTACATAGATATCTTATCGTGATATGTACATTAAAATTCATGCTAGACCAGATAAGCTCCATACTTTTTTTTTTCTTATGCCTTAAAAAGAGCGAATATTTTGGCATACGAAGTATTAGCCAATGACCATTAAGAATTAAGATAATATGTTTGGATAAAGCTTCATTTGGGAGTGTTATTTCACTTAAAAAATTTGTGAACGTACAAAATGAGAAATATAAAGATTTAGAGCACCAATGTAAAATATTTAAATAAAATTAGGGTCTTGTACAAGAAAATCCCAAGAAAATAAAAATATCTATAATAACCCTAGGACAAATATGGAAATATGAAGACATACGTTAGAAAGTCATTTATGCCCTTCTGTAATTCACTGCCATCGACAGTTAATCAAGCTGTAATCAAAGTTTAACTCAATCTAATCCCATTAAAATCCGAAATTAGGTCAAATTAGATAACGCCGGGGATCAAAAAGTCAAAGCATATGTACAATACTTATATTGTGTAATTCTTTAATTATAATACTGTAGATCCACAATCAAAGGTCTGGAGAAAGTAAGAATCTTTCATTTCTTTTTGGACAAATTTTCAAAACCAACCCATTTGATAAACTATTCCCAAAAAAAGATCCATTTCAATTTTATTTGCAAAAACCGACCTGGTTTCAGCCTCAGCGCTGAAACCAGGTCGGTTTTTGAAAAAAAGTTTCCAAAACTTCACGGGAGTTCAACTCCCGTGAAGTTTTGTTATGAGAAAAAACTTCACGGGAGTTGAACTCCCATGAAGTTTCGTAAAGTTTTTTAGAAAAACCGGCCTGGTTTCAGCGACAGTGCTGAAACCAGGTCGGTTTCTCTAAATAAATCTGAAACGGGTCGTTTTTTGCAATTAGTTTATCAAATGGTTTGGTTTTGAAAATTTGTCCTTTCTTTTTTCTTCTTTTAAAAGATTTGATCTTTTTCTTGTTTATCCGATAAAATTGGGGTTTTTTTTTTCCTTCTAATTTTGATTGTAGGGATTCGTTGGGATCTCTGGCGATGGCCAATCAGTTCGTTGATGGCGGGGTACCATGCTTCTTCTTGATTAATTTGTTGTTAGATTTCTAGAATTTCATGGAATTATTTTTTCTTTGTATATTTGTGTAAATAGTTCGAAATCAACTGCTTATATGATACGAATAGGAAAATTTTTGATAGTTGGAAACCATTAATATTTGATTCTTGGTATAAATTTGTTCTGCCCATCAGTTATATATATATATATATATTTTGTGGTTAATTTTGTGTGATGTTTCACCTAGTTTTGGTTACTGTTTTAAGAACTAATCCTGTAATTTCTGGATATTGTTCTTCTTCTTTCATTTTGTATGTGATAAGGTGTTATTTAATGCTAGCGGGTCGATAGTTTTGAAGTAAGTTGAATTTTTTTTCCTAATCATGGATTAAGTAGAGTGACATGTTGAATGGATTCGAAGATACATGGATTTTGAAAAATAGGTTCAGGAACATATCATTTTGATGTCATTGGAAAGAAGGAAAAAAAAAGCAGAAAAATTAGGCATAAGACATCCAAAGTAGGAGAGTAGTTCATTTTGCAAGGAATTTTACCACTCAAACTAGTTTCTTTCTTGAGGCTGGCACTAGAAATATTTTGAGAACAAGACTATGATTGGTGAACCATGGATAACGAGCATTACATCATGAGTTAGGGTCATCTTCACCTTCCATTTCTACTTGCATTCCAGCTATCTGTATTATATATTTTTTGAAAAGAATTTTTTTTAAAGGTAGTGAAAAACTGTTTGACTAGTTATTATTCAATCAGTTGCTGTTGATCTTATTTCCATTTGAAAAGCATTGGATGATAATCATATAATTCAGTAAGCATGTGGCTAACTCAATCTGATAAGTGAGCACTAATAAACTGTTTGATGTTGGGAAGTAATCCCCTTTTCCACCTTCCAAATATTAATATGAATACTGCCTACTTGCAAAACTGTGGCGATCACTGTAGTCATAAGAAAATAGGCAATACTTCAAAGTGAACCCTGTTCTTTGTATTCTATTTGCAAAGATTACTGTTCTTTGTATTCTATTTGCAAAACTGTGGCGATCACTGTTTTTCATACCCATTTGCAAAGATTATACCTCAAATTGAACCCTGTTCTTTGTATTCTATTTGCTTGTTGATTAATGCACAAATTAGTTAATGCATATATCAAAATAGCGTCTAATATTTTTTACTTACCAATTAATGCACACATTAATTTTTGATTGCTTGCTGATTTTAAACACTGTTTAGTGCTCGCGTCCATTCAAGATTAAGTAGGCATATCAAACTCTTACAACTAGCTTATTGAATTGTTCTCTGGCTATCACTAAATGTAAGTTACACCTTAATATTATTAAACATGACTTGTTATAGACTTAAACCTTTCTTTCAAACTTAATGAATTTACAAAGTGCACATAAGTTGGAGTAGACATTTGCCAAGAACAAATGGGATCCCCAAATGAGTTTAAAAAACTAACAGGAAATTAATATGATGATGAGACCTGGGGCATGCGTGCTAATAACATAGAAAATAGCAGATAAGTAGCTCCCCACCCTACATGTCGTCATGGGAGGGGTATACGTGCTGATAACTTAAGAAAATAGGCCATAAGTAGCACCCCCCCCCAACCCCCCCAAACCAAAAAAAAAGTATGGGAAACGTAAATGTTTTAGTTGAAAGATGGAAACCGAAGTGGAAAAGCTTTTAATAATTTTTAAATGGATCAAAATGTAAGGTGCTGAAATGAGTGTATATATATTGGGAATTTAGAATATTCCGACCGAACGAAGGAATAGGTGCACCCTTTATGTATACCCCTTCTAGATTTTAAAGTATGGACCTCGTCAGTCCCTTATTTGTGTTGAGAATTAAAAGAATGTTTGAAGGTTAGTATTCTGAGAAGCATTCAGCAGAATATAGTACTAGTTGAATTTGTTAATTAAATATAAGTTTATATTGGTTTTTTGTATACATGTAGTACCCCTATAAAAGAGCCTAGTCTGACATTAGATACGTTAAAAACAATACAGCATAACTTAAAACCCCTTGAATAGCCTTGTCCATTTTTTTAGA
>NC_033795.1:3699396-3705376 GCF_001876935.1 Asparagus officinalis | reverse complement strand
ATGAAAGGCATACTGATCCAACCAGGGACTTGAAATGTCTAGTGACAAATGTTTTTCAGGGAAAACAATTATACCTTACTGGATGATGATTGACGTCCTTTGTCCGAAATACTTGTATCTCGTTAATTGTTTTAACTTTAAAGTACACTTTCTTTTTTCTTGGTTCTTGATGGATATTTTTCCTGTGAGCAGGGAAACGTGATCATTGATGAAAGAGCTCAAGGTTTAAACCCAGGAGTTCTGGTTCTACTCGTGGTTGTTGGACTTCTGCTGCTCTTCTTTGTAGGAAACTATGCTCTATATGTTTATGCTCAAAAGACCCTCCCATTGAAGAAAAAGAAACCGATTTCAAAGAAGAAGATGAAGAAGGAGAGGCTAAAGAAAGGGGTCTCTGCCCCTGGAGAGTAAAGTTAAGATCTTGTTTTTTCTCTCGATATTTAAAGTTTCTCATGGTTGAGGATAATATTTTTGTTTACTGCGTTGTAGTGTTGGAGTTTTATGTGCTTACCATATTGTTTTCTTTGCTTCTAAAATACTTGTATATGCAGTAGTTTGAACATTTTGTTCGTTGGGTTACTTGTGGGTTACACGTTCAAAATGTGGTCATTAGACAATGATAAAGACAAGGCTAAATTGTTCAACTTCTTGATGTTGCCTTCTTTGTGATATTTACTATTCTTTGATGTTTTGTTTCAATTTATTGAAAGAGGTAGGTAGCTTTGAAAAAAAGATTGTGTATTTGTATTGATTTGAGCATGAAGAAATTGCCAGGAACTTGAAAACTGCAGAAAGGAAACACAACAACAATAAAGTTTTAATCTCAAATTTTTTAGGTCGGCTACATGAATCATACTATTTCATTTGAGATTTCAGTCCAGTGTTATATCACATTAACCCGCATGATGTCCTTAAACGCTTTTCTCCAAGTTTTCTTAGCTCTACTTCTGGTACATGTTGTAGTCTTCGTTGCACTTGACCAACCGAACTTATCTCTATTGACTCTCGCTTTATCTTCAATTGGAGTAACATCTGACCTCTCACTAATGCACTCAATTCCTATATATGTATGCTACATTTAATAGAAATGAAGAAGATGTTATTGCCAAAGGGTAAGACACATTCAAATGGCTCCCTGAAAATTTTTGTAGGTACTGTCAATCAGTTGATCTATGGTAGCTTCCACTAATAGTCCATAGAGGATAGAGGACAAAGAACACTGAAACCAATCTTATGTGTCATACATGAGCTTCAATAATTGAGTGTTCTCTCTTGATGAATCCACTAGATTCTTTTATGTCAAATAGAGTAGGCTAACATAACAAATGTGTTTGCACTCAACCCAAAAACTAACCAAATATTTCAGTCCAAGATGTTGTTTAATATGGAGTGAAGAATTCACATGGACTAAATTACCAGATTGGTATTAAAAATAGCACCTAATGATCAGATTGGTATTAAAATTATCTACGGCACAAAGGCATTTAAAACTTACACGATGAGACAAATAGGCCCAAAAATGTATTTTTAGCTAACTTTTCTAGCAACAACTCATATAATTTGTCACATGATGCTTATGTGGTATATTTATGATAACATAACAGCTGTAGTTAGCCTAATTCAAACCATTAGATGGGTATATTTTTAAGTTAGTGTAAAAACAAGGAGGATTTTTTTAATTTGGGAGCTTCTTCTCCTTCTTCTATCAAATTAGGGTTCTCCATTGCTTGAGAACATGGATTCCTTCAGCTCAAGAAATGAAGAACCACCAATTTGAAGAAAGGAGGAGGAGTAGTCCCAAATTTTAAAAAATCCATCTTTTTTTTAACCCTAATTTAAAATTTACTCCTAATGGATTGATACTAACTACAGTTGTCACGTCATCATAAACATGTCATCTAAGCACTTGTGACAGACTGAATGGTCGCCGGAAAATTTATTTTTGAGCCTATTTATCTCATCGTGCAAGTTTAAATACTTTGGTGTCGCCGGAGATAATTTTAATACCTTGTTGGTCATGGGGTACTTCTTTTAATGTCAATCTGGTAATTTAGCCAATTCACATGTTATAAAATATACACCAGAAATTCCAGAGCTTAATATCCGAAAAAACATTGTTTGCATTGGCTTCAATGTGTCATTTGGCCTGCCTTAGAAGCAACTTTCCCATCATATCTGCACTTGACTTGTATTAAACTTTAGCTTCACAAAAATTCAGTTCTCCACAATACTTGTGACTTTTGACAAAATCCAGGACACCTTGAAAATGCAAAAGCTAAATTCATGAATCTGATGAATGCTTTAATCTCTTACTAGAACAAAGCTAGTCAAACCTGTCATTATAGAATCTGGACCCAAACTTTTCTTCTCATTTTGCTCTCTTGAAGGGCGTTTTATCAAATCAAATAGAGAGGAAGGCTAACTTCTGAAAATGGCCAGCTAAGTCTATGAAAAAATTAAAAAGTTTGATGAGATATCGATGAGACCTGAAAATGATTGGTAAAGCATTGATTTGAAGCTTACAGTCAGCAAGTTTTATCACAATGTGCAGTTCAATTTGCAAGATTCATCCTCTACTTCACATGGAATTCCAAGCTATTGGCACTTTTCACTTAAGTTATGGGAATGTACCGAAAACATAAATACCCTATTAAATTTTGTATTAAGAACAAAAAGTTTTAACTAAGAAAACCAAAGCACCATAAGTACAATTTGCATACGAACAACTTGACTGAAGTACAGAAAAAATGTAGAGATAAGATAGAAAAGGAAGATGACAACAAAAATCTGAATGATTTAACCTTTATTCTTCATCCACTGGATAAGGTTCAGAGATTCACTAATTGAAGGGTAATATGAGAGTCATATTTAGTTGATAGAGGTACAATTATATAAAAATTTTCATGTGTCATAATTCTTAAGTAAAACAGGTTTACGTTGGTATTTTATGATTTCACAAGCTCAGGATAGTTTGTATTGTATGAAATGTACCCTAACGAGAATAAAGCTAAAATCAATTGTGACAAGTCATTTAACAGTAATTTTCAGAAATTAGTAGTTCAACGGAACAAGAACCTAGAAACTAAAGATAATAGCTGCTGACGTAAGCACGCTGATCTCTGCATATTAAAGTCAATGATCCAGACTGGCCTAAAGTATTATTAGTCACAGGATCATAGCAACAAGTTGCAGAAATATAATTACAATGTTCCCTCAGATCAGCATTCACTAAGCTGGAGCCTATCAGCTTAAATACTTGCCCAACTTGTACCATTTTCATACAGCCACAATTTTCAGTCTGAATTTATACCAAAAGAAGTTATAGAAGAAGCAGACTCAGGTTTCCTACGCAGGAGAGATGATGCCATTGCTCATTGGAGAAGCAAAGGAAAAGGGAAAAAAAAGCATCCTTTGTTTAGAAAAGACGGTGGCATCATCTCTCTGCGAAGGTAACATGAAAGCATTTGCTCTTTTGAGTTGCTAAGCAGTTTCAGGTCAGTGAATCTACTCTACCAAGACCTTCTAATTTCTGAGTTCCAAAGTTTTCCGATGTGACTGTTTTCTCAAGTATCGTATATTTGCTTCGTGAATTCAAAGCAGAGAAATTCAAAATGCGAACATTGGTGGTAGTTGAGTCTCTTGAGATTTATGCAATAGGAGATAACAAACTGAAGTTTGAGTCTACCTTTATCTTCTTCTTGTTTGAGTCATCTTAAGCAAGTGATGATTTAACTAACTGCATTAGATGTTTATAGAGAGAGCGATCGATATGGTCATTGAGATTATAATGGATAACCATTTGTACCTCACTAAATGATTTGTGAAAAGGTTCTGATTTGATCATCTTATAGTCCCTCTAACCGTTAGGCCAAATCTCAAAGTTGTGATGAGAGGCTAGGGTTATATTTTTATATTCTAACATGTTCCTATCATCTTAAGTCCCTCTAATCATTACACCAAAACTTCGAAGTCGTGATGAGAGTTGAGGGCCATATTTATACATTTTAACAGATTACAACTTTTGAGAAAGAAATGTAGCCAAATTCTTAGCACTTAGTAATTAACTTATTTCTAGCAAAAATAAAAACTTGGTTTTGCTAATGTTCAATATGTCTGATTTCTTTTTAGGGAAAATATTTCTTGACCTGAAGAGCATGCAATAAGGTTTTTAATTTAGCAGCAGCGGAGCTCTACTGTCAAGAATGCTGAGGTTACAAAGAGGAAGAGTGTGTTGAATAGGAGTGTGGGTGGAGCCTGTGTTGTTGTGCTGTTTCAACTTCTATCCAAAGTATTACAATATAAATATGTGGTTGAATATGGATGAATATTGTCTTGTTTCCACTTATTATTGTCCATGATATTAGGTTTTTTCCCCCTTTTTGTTTGAGGGATCAGTTTTGATGAGAATTATCATATTCATTATACTTGTATCCCCCCATTCTGGAGTTTGTTTCATTAATTTCTTTTTAATGGATCGTTGGAGAGCGATGCTTCACAGTTATTTCTCAAAAAAATACTGTTGTAACGTCAAAAGGTTGTTATAAAAGGAAAATAGGCTAAAAATAGGGGAATACTTGCTGACTTCATATTGACAAATGATCCAGTAATGAGAGCTGAAACTACATTATATCATAGATGTATTTGCTGTGCCGATTCCGCTTAACCAATCAAACTTTTGATGAGTGTGACACCCCTACACGTTAGTCTCACATAGACTAGTGTAAAGAAATATTAGTGGATTAAATAGAGAAAAGCCCAAGGCCCAAGAGTAATTAGTGCTACCATTTTGTCAGTGGATTTTAGTCAATATCGAGTTGCTCTTGGTGGATTCCTCTCGGGCGTGTCAATGAGAGACCACTTTGCTCCGTCGCAATCTTTCAAATATGGGAAATATTCTTGTCTAGTGTGCAGATAACATGTCCTCTTTCTAGTCGTCTATTATCAAAATTTCAATGACACGGACGAGTTCAATTGATTGGGCCTTAGTGTACCTAAAAAAGCTTCAGTGAGCCTGATGGGTCCTACGGATTCTCTGTACTCTCAGCAAACAATGCATCTGGCTTTCTTGCACCTTTAACTTTTAGGGTGACACTACAGGCACACCATGTGCACACTCTCTTCTCTCTGTTACAGTAACCAGGGCCCACATGAGATTTATAAATAAATCTCATGTGGGCCCTGGTTACTGTAGCAGAGAGAGGAGGTTGATGAAAGTTTCACTTTGAAGGATGGAAACATGCCCATTTCAATTCCTCAACAAAATCATTCACCAGACAGCACCGCCCGCAAATGAACTTTAATGCCAGCAACTCTTGAAAGAGTTTTGATAGTTACTAAGTTTGCTATGTTTATTATGCAGAATCAGCAGCAGAATATTGAGGGGCTGTTTGGATGCTTTTAGGAAACTAGAGTATTTATGACACAAAATAGAAAGTGGTTATCCACCTCATCACTTTTCATTTGAGTGTTTACATTGTTTGGTTAGGAATCTTTGTGAATCCTAAAATAATAGTATTACATTGTTTGGATAGTATAATGTAAACTAGAGTATTTATGACACAAAATGGAAAGTGATTATCCACCTCACCACTTTCTACAAGGTTTTAAATTTTTTATTATTTTTTTGGACATATTTATGACATTGTGTAAGCTTTCCAACAAAATCACTCCTAATTTTGGTGATTTTGCTTTCGGTGACAGCTCATCAAAAGGTGTAAGCTTTTCATGTAAAAGGGAATTTAAACAAACAATGTAAAGTAATGAAAGCTGACATTGGGACCCACTTTTTTACACTTTCCATCATTTTACGTGGTAAAAACATACAACCAAACGGCCCCTGATCCGTAATAAGCAACTTTTACTGACATATGAAGGATGAGATCAGCCCAGTGACGAATAATAGAGCCAGATATTGGCTGATGTACACTTCATCCCCCTATATACATATATCTGAGCACTGGAAGAATGAAGAAAACTACCCCAC
>NC_033795.1:3699030-3699378 GCF_001876935.1 Asparagus officinalis | reverse complement strand
GGACTTGGATTTTTATCCTCTTTATTGATCCATGGAGAGAGGAAACCCCATCTGCAGGTTTCCCTCGCAGGAGAGATGATGCCGCTTCCACTCTCCTCAAACTACCCGTACTTGTTGTTGAGGCTGGCAGCGGTACTGTCTCTACTGTGAGGGTAAAATGGGTAGATGCATACATGCCTGCTCCTCAAAACTAAGATATTTTGAGGTTATTTATTTTTCTTCCCCCCCCGTACTTGTTGTTGAGGCTGGCAGCGGTACTGTCTCTACTGTGAGGGTAAAATGGGTAGATGCATACATGCCTGCTCCTCAAAACTAAGATATTTTGAGGTTATTTATTTTTCTTCCCCC
>NC_033795.1:3652174-3697914 GCF_001876935.1 Asparagus officinalis | reverse complement strand
TGAGAAGGACCTGCAATCTTCACATGCGCCATACATCCAAAAACTCTCAAGTGTTCTAGGTGGGGTTTCTTACCAAACCAAGCTTCGTAGGGTGTGTGGTCGTTCAACGCCTTGGTTGGTAGTCGGTTGAGGATGTACACCGCGTGCCTAACCGCTTCGCCCCACATGGTTCCAGGCATATGCATGCTCTTAAGTAGGCTTCTCGCCATGTCCATCACCGTGCGGTTACGCCTCTCCACTACACCGTTTTGTTGCGGGGTGTACGGTGCAGTGAGATGACGCTTGATGCCGTAGTCTTCACAAAACTTGGTGAACTCCTTTGACAAGAACTCGCCACCACGATCCGTCCTCAATGTCTTCACCTTGTGGTCACATGCATTCTCAACCTCTGTTTTGAACTTCTTGAAGGTTTCACAAGCTTGACTCTTGGCCTTCAACATGTATACCCACATCCATCGGCTGAAATCATCAACGATAAGAAGGAAGTAGTTGTTCCCAGCAAGTGTAGATGGGGTGATAGGACCATATAGGTCAGCGTGTAGTAACTCCAGCGACTTCTGAGCTCTGAAATTTGCTTGCGAAGGGAACGACAGTCTTGCTTGCTTGGCGACGAGGCATCCTTCGCATAGTTGGCTCGGGTGGAAGGGAACGGCAGTCTTGCTTGCTTGGCGACGAGGCATCCTTCGCATAGTTGGCTCGGGTGCAAGATCTTCGGCAACCCGGAAGCCATCCTCTTATCAGTCATCATCTTGAGGGTGAAGAAATTGACATGCCCAAGGCGAGCATGCCATAACCAAGCTGGATCGTTAATGTTCGCCATCAAACACGCCGGCTTGCAAGTCTTTAACTCTATCCTGTACAATCGGTTAGTTGAACGTGTCACCCTCATCAAGAGTGCACCGTTCCTATCAAACACCCTCAGGAACTCGTCAGCAATAACAACCTTACTCCCATCTTCAGTCATCTGACCAAGGCTAATAATGTTAGATTTCAAACTTGGAATATAATATACCTCAGGTAGTAGCCTTTGATCGCCGTTGTTGCACTGAAAGAGGATAGAGCCTTTCCCCTTGATCTCTACCGCGGATCCATCACCAAACTTGACGGTTCCCTTGATGTTCTCGTCGAGCTCCTTGAACTTGTCTCGGTGGCCGGTCATGTGATTGCTAGCTCCGTTGTCAAGATATCAAGTGTTGTTGTCAACATGTGCCTCCCCCGCTGTAAGTAAATCCGGCACCACCTTCTCCTCATTAAGCAAAATAGCACTTGACGATTCTTCTAACATAGCCATCATCAAGGTTGGCTCCTCGTCATATGCACGGGTGAGATGAGCCTCCTGTTCATGGTTGCGGCGTTGTTTGTGACACTCCGACTGAAAGTGCCCGTATACTCCGCAATTGAAGCATTTGATGTTGGATTTGTCTCGACCACCGCTTGTGCTACTCTCCCCCTCCTGGCGAGCTGCACCTCCATGGCCGAAACCACCTCCTGGACGTCCTCCTCTGCCGCCGAAGCCGCCTCGGCCTGCCTGGCCGCCGTGCTCCCCTCCGCGGCCTGCTTGGGCAGCGTGGTGCTGCTGCCCGCTGCCGTGGTACTGCTGTCCGCCTCGGCCTCTTTGGCCACGGCCACGCCCACGACCGGCCCCGCGACCTCGTCCTCGACCGCTGCCATCATTGGTTGTAGGTGTTGAGAGGAAGCCTCCGCCGTTCTTCTTGCTCCTTGCTTGCCACTCCGCATGCGTCAACAATAGGTGATCGTCGACGTTGTTTCGAAAAACACGTGCCCTCTCCTCGTGGGCTTTGAGGCGCCCGATCGCCTCCTCGAGTGTCATGTCGTCGATGTCCCCGAACTGTTCAATCGTGGAGACGATAGTAAGGAATCTCTCCGGTACCGCCCGAAGTAGCTTTCTGACGACGTAGTTCTCCTCCATCTCGCCGCCTAAAGCCCGGATCTTGTTGACGACTCCTGTCAACTTCGTCGAAAAATCGTCGACGTTATCATTCTCCTTCATCCGGAGAAGTTCGAACTCGGACTTCAAGGTCTGCACCTTCGCGTTCCTCACACGATCCGCTCCTAGGTGCATTGTTTTCAACGTCTCCCATGCCTCTTTTGCCGTCTGCTTCTCTGCAATCACCATCAAAGTCTCTTCAGGAATCCCCTGGTAGATGGCCGCCAACGCCATCTGATCCTTCCTGTGTTCCACGGACGCGCCTGCCGCGGGCTCAATGGCGTCCCACACGTCTTGAGCCTTCATGTAGACTTTCATCTTGATTGCCCACGAAGCATAGTTATCCCTCGATAGCATCGGGTATTGAAGAGAGAGGGAACCCACCTTGGTCGTCATCTTCTCCGAACTCGTCATCTCTTCAGATCTTGGTTGAATCTTAGGCATACACGGCTCTGATACCACTTGTAGGCTTTGAAATAGGATCGGCCTGAAGTATCAAACCTGTAAACTATATGCAAACCTGTAAATAGAGATATCTTGGCTGATTTTAAAGTGGCCGAACAAAGAACAGAGAGAGGAACAGAGAATTTTCGGTGGAGGAGATCACTATTTTTTCTTATTCTTTCATGAAGAGTATTTACATATATTTATAGATAAGATTACAACTTGAATTCTTATCCAATAACTAGAGAACTATCTACTAACTAGTATTCTATTCTAACTAGAATTCTATCTACTAACTAGGATTCAAACTACCAATCCGGACTGATTAACAACTCACATTCTCCCCCTTAATCTGGACGAGATTCCAAGTCCCTTACTCCTAGCAGTTCTCGCATCTCGATGAACTTCACCCTTGCTAGTGCCTTCGTGAGAATATCCGCTCGCTGCTCGCTCGTGCTCACGAACTCCACTTTAATCTGTCCTCGCTCAACACACTCACGAATGAAGTGAAAACGTGTGTCGATATGCTTGCTTCTTCCATGGAAAACTGGATTTTTCATCAAGGCAATCGCGGACTTGTTGTCGACATAAAGTGTAACCGGCTTGGGCTCACACCCAATCAATTCGCTAATCAAGCTCCTCAACCACAAGCCTTGGCACGCTGCTGCAGTTGCCGCCATAAATTCTGCCTCGCAGGATGATAATGCCACCGTCTTCTGCTTCTGTGATGTCCAAGTGACCAAACTGTCACCTAGATAAAATGCCATGCCGCCTGTGCTGCGCCTGTCATCAACATCTCCCGCAAGATCACTGTCAGTGAATCCCACCAACTCTTCATTGCCTCGACCTCGTTTGTACACCAATCCGTAGGACATAGTACCCTTCACGTACCTCAAAATATGCTTGACAACCTGTCTATGCAAAACTGTAGGGTGCTCCATGTACCTACTCACAATCCCCACGGCATATGTGATATCGGGTCGGGTGTGAGTTAGATACCTTAAGCATCCGATAATGCGTTTATACTCCGTCACGTCCACCGGTGTTCCTTCAGAATCCTTTCCAAGCTTTAGCTTTGTTTCCATAGGATATTGGGTCGGGTTGCAATCCATCATGCCAAACTGACCCAAAACCTTCTTCGCATAGGCCGCCTGCCTTAGTGCAATACAATCATCTCGCTGATCCACCTCGATGCCAAGATAATAGGAAAGTAAACCAAGGTCACTCATCTCGAACTCCTTCATCATTTGTTGCTTGAAAAATTTTATCTCATCCGCCCTCGAGCCCGTAACGATCAAGTCATCTACGTACACGCCAACAATGAGTGTATCCCCTCTGTTACTCCTTGTGTATACCGCCTGCTCCTGAGTGCATCTTGCAAATCCGATGCCCTTCATGCACTTGTCGAGGCGCGTGTTCCATGCCCGAGGTGCTTGGCGTAGACCGTAGAGTGCCTTTGAAAGCTTGTAGACCTTGTGCTCTTGATTCTTCACAACGAACCCTTCAGGTTGAACCACATACACTTCTTCCTGGAGATCACCATTTAGGAATGCCGACTTCACATCCAAATGGTGCACCTCCCACCCGTTCTGTGCTGATATAGCGAGGATTATTCTGATGGTATCAAGCCTCGCCACAGGTGCAAACACCTCTTCGAAGTCCACGCCTTGCTGCTGGACGTACCCTTTTGCTACAAGTCTTGCTTTGTGCTTGAGAATGTTGCCTTCATTGTCCTTCTTCAGCTTGTACACCCATTTGAGACCAATGGGTTTGGAACCCCGCGGTAACTCCGTGAGTATCCAAGTCTTGTTCTTCTCGATGGCCTCCATTTCCTTCTCCATAGTTGTCCGCCATTCTTGATCTGATGCGGCCTCGAGATAGTTCGCAGGTTCTTCAGAAATCAGGAACAATTCCTCTGCAGGAAGATCGATCACCTCCGTCTCCGCATAGATGTCCGCAAGGGATCGATAGCGTACAGGAGTCATCACTGCAGCTTCAGGAGGTCCGGACAGCAGGTCCGGACAGTTCCAATGCAGTGGGGCTTGCTACTTCTGCAGCAGATCCTGAACCTGCAGCAGACTGTGGACTGTCTCGGCCAGCTGCAGGTGGTTTTGTTCGGTCTGAAAACTGCCCAGATTGGCCTCTCGTCGGCTCCAATACGGCGGGGATCGTTGCTGCAATTACTGTACTCGGACCAGCACCAATTTGTGGGCTGTTCTGGCCGGCTGCTGGCAGTCCAAACTGGACTTTCTGCTGTCCAGAAAACCGGACTGCCTGCTGTCCAGTTTGGACTGCAGGCGATGCACCGGCTGCTGCGCCGGCTGCTGTGCCGCCCGCTGTTGAGTCCCCTTCCGCTGCGAACTCTACCCAGCTGAGTGGTTCTACGTCTCCATCTGCGCTCCATTGCCATTCTTTTCCTTCCTCGAACACGACATCCCTGCTGACACGTATTTTGCTATGTTGAGGGTCGTAGAGGCGATGCGCTTTGCTTTCTTCCTCTACCCCAATATACACCATTGGCGTGCTCCGGTCGTCGAGTTTCTTGTGCGAAGGACCTGCAATCTTCACATGCGCCATACATCCAAAAATTCTCAAGTGTTCTAGGTGGGGTTTCTTACCAAACCAAGCTTCGTAAGGTGTGTGATCGTGCAACGCCTTGGTTGGTAGTCGGTTGAGGATGTACACTGCGTGCCTAACCGCTTCGCCCCACATAGTTCCAGGCATATGCATGCTCTTAAGTAAGCTTCTCGCCATGTCCATCACCGTGCGGTTACGCCTCTCCACTACCCCGTTTTGCTGCGGGGTGTACGGTGCAGTGAGATGACGTTTGATGCCGTAGTCTTCACACAACTTTGTGAACTCCTTTGACAAGAATTCGCCACCACGATCCGTCCAGGCATATGCATGCTCTTAAGTAAGCTTCTCGCCATGTCCATCACCGTGCGGTTACGCCTCTCCACTACCCCGTTTTGCTGCGGGGTGTACGGTGCAGTGAGATGACGCTTGATGCCGTAGTCTTCACAAAACTTGGTGAACTCCTTTGACAAGAACTCGCCACCACGATCCGTCCTCAATGTCTTCACCTTGTGGTCACATGCATTCTCAACCTCTGTTTTGAACTTCTTGAAGGTTTCACAAGCTTGACTCTTGGCCTTCAACATGTATACCCACATCCATCGGCTGAAATCATCAACAATAAGAAGGAAGTAGCTGTTACCCGCAAGTGTGGATGGGGTGATAGGACCACATAGGTCAGCATGTAGTAATTCCAGCGGCCTCTGAGCTCTGAAGTTTGCTTGCGAAGGGAACGGCAGTCTTGCTTGCTTGGCGACGAGGCATCCTTCGCATAGTTGATTTGGGTGCAAGATCTTCGGCAACCCGGAAGCCATCCTTTTATCAGTCATCATCTTGAGGGCGAAGAAATTGACATGCCCAAGGCGAGCATGCCATAGCCAAGCTGGATCGTTAATATTCGCCATCAAACACGCCGGCTTGCAAGTTTTTAACTCTATCCTGTACAATCGGTTAGTTGAACGTGTCACCCTCATCAAGAGAGCACCGTTCCTATCAAACACCCTCAGGAACTCGTCAGCAATAACAACCTTACTCCCATCTTCAGTCATCTGACCAAGGCTAATAATGTTAGATTTCAAACTTGGAATATAATATACCTCAGGTAGTAGCCTTTGATCGCCGTTGTTGCACTGAAAGAGGATTGAGCCTTTCCCCTTGATCTCTACCGCGGATCCATCACCAAACTTGACGGTTCCCTTGATGTTCTCGTCGAGCTCCTTGAACTTGTCTCGGTGGCCGGTCATGTGATTGCTAGCTCCGTTGTCAAGATACCAAGTGTTGTTGTCAACATGTGCCTCCCCCGCTGTAAGTAAATCCGGCACCACCTTCTCCTCATTAAGCAAAATAGCACTTGACGATTCCTCTAACATAGCCATCATCAAGGTTGGCTCCTCGTCATATGCACGGGTAAGATGAGCCTCCTGTTCATTATTGCGGCGTTGCTTGTGACACTCCGACTGAAAGTGACCATATACTCCGCAATTGAAGCATTTGATGTTGGATTTGTCTCGACCACCGCTTGTGCTACTCTCCCCCTCCTGGCGAGCTGCACCTCCATGGCCGAAACCACCTCCTGGACGTCCTCCTCTGCCGCCGAAGCCGCCTCGGCCTGCCTGGCCGCCGTGCTCCCCTCCGCGGCCTCCGTGGTACTGCTGTCCGCTGCCGTGGTACTGCTGTCCGCTGCCGTGGTACTGCTGTCCGCTGCCGTGGTACTGCTGTCCGCCTCGGCCTCTTTGGCCACGGCCACGCCCACGACCGGCCCCGCGACCTCGTCCTCGACCGCTGCCATCATTGGTTGTAGGTGTTGAGAGGAAGCCTCCGCCGTTCTTCTTGCTCCTTGCTTGCCACTCCGCATGCGTCAACAATAGGTGATCGTCGACGTTGTTTCGAAAAACACGTGCCCTCTCCTCGTGGGCTTTGAGGCGCCCGATCGCCTCCTCGAGTGTCATGTCGTCGATGTCCCCGAACTGTTCAATCGTGGAGACGATAGTAAGGAATCTCTCCGGTACCGCCCGAAGTAGCTTTCTGACGACGTAGTTCTCCTCCATCTCGCCGCCTAAAGCCCGGATCTTGTTGACGACTCCTGTCAACTTCGTCGAAAAATCGTCGACGTTGTCATTCTCCTTCATCCGGAGAAGTTCGAACTCGGACTTCAAGGTCTGCACCTTCGCGTTCCTCACACGATCCGCTCCTAGGTGCATAGTTTTCAACGTCTCCCATGCCTCTTTTGCCGTTTGCTTCTCTGCGATCACCATCAAAGTCTCTTCAGGAATCCCCTGGTAAATGGCCGCCAACGCCATCTGATCCTTCCTGTGTTCCACAGACGCGCCTGCCGCGGGCTCAATGGCATCCCACACGTCTTGAGCCTTCATGTAGACTTTCATCTTGATTGCCCACGAAGCATAGTTGTCCCTCGATAACGTCGGGTATTGAAGAGTGAGCGAACCCACCTTGGTCGTCATCTTCTCCGAACTCGTCATCTCTTCAGATCTTGGTTGGTACTTAGGCATACACCGCTCTGATACCACTTGTTGGATTTGTAATAGGATCGGCCTGAATCAGATCTGAAACTGATTTAGAAAACCTGTAAATACTGTAGCAACCGAGCAAAACCTGGCAGTTTTTCAGAGAACGGACTGCAGCAGATTGACAGAGTTAACAAGCCTCTGTTTCGGATTATGGACACAGACCGGATGTTGACAGAGAACTGCAGCAGGAACTTTTCTAAGTTTCTGCTCCTGCACTTGGTATTAGCCGAACAAACAGAGAGAGAACCTGACTTTGATAGAACGAACAGAGGAGCAGGGAATTTTTTTGATTCTTATTCACGTTCTAAAAGAAACAAAGACTTGTTTACATATATATAAACACTTAGGGATAAGATTACAACTCTAATCTTTATCCAATAACTAGAAAACTCTCTACTAACTAGTATTCTATTCTAACTAGAATTCTATCTACTAACTAGGATTCAAACTACCAATCCGGACTGATTAACAACTCACAGATTGGTTGCAGACATTTCCTTTCCATTCAAAATTTTGCTTGCTCGAGTTGGCAGATGTGAAGTTTTCTTCGATCATTTTGGCAGATGTGAAGTTTTTTTCTTCGATCATTTTGGCAGATGTGAAGTTTTCTTTGATCGTCTTTTGGAGTGAATAATGAAGCTAGCTAGCTTTTGATGTACACCATAGTTTATGCAAATCAACAGGTAAGAACTTCACACTGCAGCATTAGCAGATTTTAAAAACTTTTCAGATGAATCTTCTTTCATCTTCGCAATTTCTGTTCCTTATTTAATTTTATGATGTTAAGATTTTAACATGTGGCATGCTTAATAGATATAATACAAAGGGTCGTCCTTTTCTTTTATTTATTTATTTATTTATTTATTATCATTATTATTTGGGGGGAAGGACCAGGGCCTAATTTTATTGATAGAATAAATATGTACAAAGAAGAGAAAACAAAGAGATGAATTAGTGGGAGAAAACTAGAAATTTGTGTGTGGTCACCTGCTACTATATGTTTGCCTCGGAAATTAGTTTATTTATTGAACTCATTACAACTCGTTTATCGAATACAATGAATTCTAAGAAACAAATCTTTTTATAAGACTTCTCGTTACAAACAAACAACTTCCTAGAAACACACGTAGAGGACGTTTATCACCCGCTGCTTGTGCGGGATCTTTGCCTGTGCTGGGGGTGTGTTAGTCCGTGGACGACCGAATCACAGATCCAAGTTGAATTGTGAAGAAAACTTAAGGTCGATGTTTTGTTTTAGAAACAAAGACAAAAGTGGATATCGTAGCAAAGTAAGATAAAACACACTTCTCAAGATCAAGTCAAAGCTTAGATTTAGAGGAAACGCCGAAGGCTTCTCGGATTTGCTTAAAATTGATGAGACTCTCTCTCGTGCACCAAAGTGCTTAAGTTTCTACTCTATTTGCCTTGGTCTGCTCTCCTCCTCGCCAGTAATGATCCTAGGAAGGTATTTATAACATCTAAGAACCATAATTGAAGTCTGGAGTTGAAAAGAAGTTGTGTCGACGAACCTTTGTTTCCGAGACACTCGTGGCTGTCTCGGGAACAAGGCTCGTTTCCATCCGTTATGTAACTGCTTCAACCACGTTTTAATGCCATTATTTCAGCAGTTATTGGCGTGATTTTCGCTTATAACGGCTCCCCCACGTTTATGAATGATCACCAACAGTTATGAAACCATGTGGACGGCACAAAACTCGAGAAAACCGTCGCCAAGCCCACTCTAGTTTCCGAGACAGACGCAAGTGTCTCGGAAGCTATAAAGGCAATCAGAAACTATGATTTGCCTTCATAGCTTCCGAGACAGCCGCAACTGTCTCGAAAACTATAAGTCTTCTCATAGTTTCTGAGACAATGTTTTGTGCCTCGAAACTTGCGTGATGCACTTTTTGTATATTCCTTAGTTGATCTTTGGCTTTGGATGATCTTTTATAACTTAGATAATGATGTTTATCGCCTTCTCTTCATCTTGAGCTATGTGTGATACCCTATAGGTAATTTTTGACGCCTACACTATACAGTAGCAACAAGTTTCAAAGACAATATTTAAGTCACATTTTAGGCTGACAATACCATTTTGTCACGTCCCGAGCCCATGGGCCCCGGTGCAAGGCGTGTAACTGTGGGACTCACCGAGTGTAGCGCGTTGCGTGGCTCAATCTATTGCCAAAATCGACTAGCCGATGATATAATTAAATCTTGGACTTACCTATTTAAGCCATGCATTTTTACTGTAAATTCCCGATGTGGGACTAAAGTCGGGGTCTCACAAGTTCCACAAAGCACACATTTGATGTTTAGATCCAATATGCGATTTGAGAAGTTTGTAAAGTTTATAAAGCTCGTTCTGCTTACATCAAAATTGTCAGCCCTTTTGAAACAATAACCATGTCGCGTGTTCTGAGGGTTAGGTGAAGTGCATCACGACGGGATTGAATATCGTGTATATTTGATGTTATGATAATTAGAATTGGGTCATAATTGGAAACTCGGGAAATGACCTAACTAAAGTTGATAATTGACATATAATCAAGAGGCGGCTCCTACAGTTTTCATCGTCATTCGGATATATCAGTAACAACTGAAAGTATGTTTCCTTGCTCCATATTTTGACCTTCTGTTTCTAATGATATCATTCATTTTGAGCAGCATGTTGATGTTCCATGCCCATTTCATCATGGGATAAAGCATTTTGCTCTAGCGTATTATTGATTTCATAAGCCTCTGGACATTGCACATTTTGCTCTGATGCATAACCAATGCTTTTTGTTACATTTATCGTTAAATTTGTTTCGTATACTTTGTCTCCACCAGCTGATAATACAATTCGCTTTTCAGTTCATAAAACTTCTTCAAATGAACAAATTTACAACCAACGATTAGTAGTAAATGGTAATACGCAGTTCAGACTACAGAATCTTTTCTATAAAGGCTCATCAAGCATGTATATTTTCACATAGACGGGAAAAAAGAACAAAAGGAAACTGGAAGTAAAAAAGGATTGCATACCATCAATTGCACTTAAAGCAAGAACGTATGTAGGTGTACCCTCCACTTTTTCCCTGCTTTTCTTTTGCTAATGATAAATTAACGTGGAGACATCGAAAAAATTCAGATGACGAAGTAATACAGGATATTATACTGAAAAAGCACAACTGCTTAAAAACATAACTATTATTCGAGTATAT
Source organism: Asparagus officinalis (assembly GCF_001876935.1). NCBI lineage: Eukaryota > Viridiplantae > Streptophyta > Magnoliopsida > Asparagales > Asparagaceae > Asparagus > Asparagus officinalis. Next base: position 3,687,214 of record NC_033795.1, on the reverse strand, counting down.
AAACATTTAAAAGCATTTTGCAAAAGCCATCTCAAATCTCTCATTTAATTGATTGAATAAATCCTTACGCATTTTCAGGAGGACTTGCAGAAAACTATAGCCCAACCTGGAGCGTTTACGTTCAACAGTCACGCATTCATTTTATGCCATCTCTCTGTGCAAATCGCATACACTGGCATTAAGCTGATGGCAGCATTGGTTTTCTCTCAAGTTCGTCATTAATGCGTACATAAAATATACATCGCACATTAGCCCAGATAATTTACAGGAGGATCTAAGCCATCCACAAGAACCCCCAGACTAATGTCCTTGTCTTCAAACTTCTTGATGAATGGATGACTCTGAAACCAGACGTGAAGAGAACATTCAGGGAGCAGCTTTCGTGAAATGAATCGATAGAAAAAATAGAGTGATGTCACTTACCAGCAGCTCCAGAGATGACATCCTTTCCTGAGGATCCTTCTGTACACTGCAACAGAAGTAATGAATCAGGTTCCGCTATATATGAAGTTGTTTAGCTTTCATAAATTTCTAGATGTGCAATCAGTAAAATTTTTAACAAAGGGGGGAAAAAGAACCTTCTTAGATGCAACTATAATCACTTAAAGTACTGGAAAAATCAAAACAAATCCATTTAAATCTATTTTCTTTTCCTTGTACCTCTGCGTCAATCATCTTAGCAAATAAGTAGCTTCCCAGACACCTCTTAACACACAAAACAAAATTGGTTTTCAAATACAATTGTTCGTCTTCCTAGTATTTGTGTATTCATTCTCATGTAAAGTTTAATTATTGGTTCTTATGGTTGATTTTCCTATATCTTCTTTTTTTCTTATATATCGTATTAAAGCATTAATCTTCCATTCATTAAACTTTCATAGTATTTATTGCCCAGTAACTGCCTAATTTCAATTGGATAGCATCATGTAAAAGTATTTGCCTAGTTTTTTTCTGAAGCAATCCTTGAATATGCTAAGCATAGTACAATGAACAAAGGGGAAAGAAGGAAAAAATAGCCAAGAACTAAATTTTCATCACTAAAATAATTGTTTGTGGAGTTGAGCTGGTGCGGCATAACTGAGTATTCAAAAACTTTAAAATCAACTTGATGACCATGTACGTGGATAATGTATCAAAACACGCACCAGAGACAGAGTCACGCATAGCGTAACATAAATTGATGCAAGGAAGAGCAGTGGGCATACCAAGCTGATATAAATGAACAGAACTCCGGTGAAAATTGATCAGGTGGAGCAATGGGTGGTGGCTGATCAACAATGGCCTCAAGCAGTTCGTAAAAGCTCAGAAAACCTTCTTCTTGTTCAGTTGGTATGTAAGGAAAACGACCTATAGCACACTCAAGTATTACAAGACCCAGACTCCAGATATCACTTTTATAGTCATATGAACCTCCACTGATCCGTTCAGGCTGACAGTAGACAATGAAAATATCAAATATTTTGTGTAACAGACAGAATAGATACCAAAAATTTTAATCACTAATTTTATTTGCATAAGTAAAAGAAATGTATAATGACCTGAGCAATGAGAAAAAAAGTAGATCAACATACCGCCATATAGTTATAGGTACCCACGAATGTATCTCGCTGACCCATGGAGCTAGCAAGCACAGCACTGACTCCAAAATCAGTAATCTTCACTTCACCTTTGTGGTTCACTAACAAGTTTGATGGCTTTATGTCCCTATGGATTACATGTCTTTCATGATGCAAATATACCAGACCTTCCAATACCTGAATGTATATCAACCTATGTTAGCATTATAGACAACGAGATGAAGTTACTGTAACATTGCATAAGGTATGCCTGTAAGGTTCACTTGCCTGCTTGCAGAGAACTGCAAGATATGGCTCCAGAATGGTCTTGACTTGTTTGATTATATCCACAAGAGATCCCCGGTTCATGTATTCCAAGACAAGAGAAATAATGCCATTGTGATAGAAAGAGTGGTAACAAACAACAACATGTGGGCATTGTGATGACTGATTTATCTTAAGCTCCTGGACAATTTGTTTGCGGACTGTCTCTTGAATATTCATCTGTATGCCCTGGAAAATTCAATGTCATATCATTATTTCCTGCACTCTTCGTATTATAAAGAGATATTGAAGAAAATTTATCTCAAAAAGAATATCTCCCACAAATTCAAGCAACAGGTCATAGCTTGTGGAAAGTATCACAAAAGAATTAGAGACAACAAAATCTTCCACCAGCATGCATTAGCTTTTATAAACTCTAATATCCAAGTGTTATTATCATATTCCTCTTACGAAGAAAGAAAAACAGAAGATACATAGAAGTATAACTCCATTCACGAGTTAATATGAAGAAAATATAAGTTGTCACCTTTTCTGTATCAACATCTTAGGCTCTAACAATTACCAGCATACAGAAATTCAAGTAGATGGGTAGATAAGCATGTAACTTCCAGTCATCGTTGAACTACTATATTTACGGGTTGCTATTAGCCAATTCAACCTGTAAGGAAGCATTAGAATACAAATCCTATCAGAACTTTGCCCATTCGGAAAGTGTTGCATGGAAAATGCTCTACTGCCCATTCATCTGAAGGCTTAAACCCCAGCCACCAACCTAATTTTTTTTCTCCTGATGCTTGGTATCTCAGCCCTCAAATTGGAGAGCTACACGACACTTCCTGCATGGAAGTGGTCTCACAGGATTCCTACTCGAAGCATATAAATTGCATATGCACTAGCTAAGTATGTCCATCAAACTCCTGGTCTACATTTCTCCTCTCTAATATTATCCGTGGGAAAGCGTCAATACCAGGAGTTCACCATTCAAACCACGAGTACAAAACGAAAGAGTACACCCATCGACTTGGGTGAGTTTCCAAAAACCAACGGTAACTTGCAAGAATTCCTACCAACCTCAGGTCAAAGGAGAATATAGTGATTCCCTGTTAATTAATCTTCATTGGCTCACTCATGAATCTCATCATATGTAACAAATCTCATTTCAACGATGCATTTCTATGAAAACAGATTAACCTCCCATGTTGTCATTAAGGCCTGAATACTAACAATCTGCAAAGGCATCTATATTATAATCAGGAACGATTACCGCCTCAAGATAATATCAAAACGTTGTATAGTTAATCTTTAAAACAATTTATGATTAAGTAGAAACAAATAATAATCAGTATGGACCTCTTAAAATTAGAAACTAGTTGTAAGTGTGATCAACATAAAATTTAAGAAAAATGAAAAATGCTGCTATAGTCTTTGTTACCTTTAAAGCAAATAATGATCCCGTCCATTTGTGTTGAACAAGCTGAACAACACCCCCACTACCTTTCCCAATAACTTTGATGGTCTCAAGATCTTCTAGTGCAAATTGTGTCTCAAACTCTTTAATGTCCGGTGGCTACACAACAGTTGTAGAAGCAAACAAAAGATAAGTCAGAGAAATAATGACACCAAATATGAATGACTTTCAATAAGTACCATTAGTAGTGAAATATCAGAGCATGCATAAATATTCTATTTAGGATGAGAACTTGTCATTTAGTCGAAAACAGACTCAATCAAGGGTAATAGTCCATAAAAAATAAGAAATTTTTTTAGTATACATAAAATTTCTATGCCAGATGATAATTTATGATTTGGTTGAAAACGACCAAAATCATGAGTTATAGTCCACCGAAATTCTGTAGTTTGGAAGTAAGCATAAAATATTCTATGTCGGACAGGAACTTATGGTTTGGCCAAAAACAAGTGAAAAATGAGTTATACCTCATAGAACTACAGGAATTTTGGAATAAGCAAAAAATATTCTATGCGGGATGACAGCTTATAATTTGGTTGAAAATGGCCAAAGTCCAGGGTTATAATCCATTAAAATTTGAGAATTTTGAAAGATGCATAAAATAGTTTATGCGGGACGCCAGCTTGTGATTTGATCGCAAATAGCCAAAAACATCCGTTATAGCCCACAAAAAATCATAATTTCTAGAGTACTCATAAAATAATCTATATAGGATGTCAACTTGTGATTTGATCGAAAAACAACGTCTACAGACATTTGGAAATGTTGCGTACGTACACAATATTCTATGAACAACAAGAAGTTGAAATTTGGTCGACAACAAGCAAAATCATGAGTTATAGTCCACAGAAATTCTAGAATTTTGGAGTACACATAAAATATTTTATGCAGGATGATAATTTGTGATTTGGTTCAAAACAGTTAAATCATAGGTTCTATAGTTGGTAAAGTTTGGAAACTTAAGAGTATACTTTAAATATTCAATGAGGAATAGCAACTTGTGATTTAGTTAAAAACATATAAAATCACATGCTATAGTTCACAAAAACTCGAGAATTTTGAAGTACGCATATAATATTCTGTGGGGTAGCAACTCGTGATTTGGTAAAAACAGTCAAAATAATAGATTACAAAAAGTCAGAGATAAAATATTTTATGCTGGACAGTAATTGGTGATTTGATTGAGAACAGCCACAACCGTGACTTATAGTCCACATAAATTCACAAATTTTAGAGTTTTTGTAGCATATACTATGCCTGACGACAACTTGTAATTTTCGTCGAAAACAATCAAAATCATGGTTTATAATCCATAGAGGTTCAACAGTTCGGATTACACAAATATACAATGTGAGATAATTTGTAATTATGTTTGAAAAAGGGCACAAACTCTTACGTTAAGATAAGTAAAAACAAAGAAATTTGGAGTACGCATAAAGCACTAATGTGTGATGATAGTTTGTAATTTGGTTAAAAACAACCAAAATCATGAGTTATAGTCCTCAGAAATTTGAGAATTTGGGAGCATGAATCATATATTCTATAGAGGACGAAAACTTGTTATTTGGTCGAAAACAGTTAAAATAATGGTTCACACACCACAAAAATTCAAAATTTGAAGTACACGTAAAATATTTTTATGTGGGACTACACTTGTGATCTAGTCAAAAATAATTAAAACCATAGGTTATATAGTCCACAGAAATTTGAAGATTTCAAAATATGCATAAAATATTCTATACAGGGCGACAATTTATTTGTTTCCAAAACAATCACAATCATGACTTACAATCAATTGAAATTCACAAATTTTGAAGTACAAATAATATGTTCTCGTGTGATGGCAACTTGCAATTTGGTTGAGAACTTCAAAAATTATAGATTATATTCCACAGAAAATTAAGAATTTTATATATGCGAGACAAGTAGTGATTTAGTCGAAAAGGGCCAAAATAATTTGGTTACAATCCACAGAAACTCGGCAATTTCGGAGTACACATAAAATATTCTACGAGTGGTGAGAACTTGTGGTTTGGTTAAACGGTCAAATTTATGGATTATAGTCTAGAAAAAGACAAAAAAAAACCCTTTTGAGTATGCATAAAAAATCATATATGGAGCAGCAATTTGTGAAGTGATTGAAATCGGGCACAATCCTGGGTTATATAGCCCACAGAAAATGGGGAACGTTGGAGAATGAATAAAATGTTTTATGTAGGACGACAATCTGTAATTTGGTCGAGAACGACCAAATACAAAGATTATAGTCCACATATATTCGAGAATTTTGGAGTATGAACAAATTATTGTATGCAAGAAGGTAGTTTGTGATTTCGTAAAAAACAAACAAAACTCATGGATTGTAGTAAAGAAATTAGGAATTTGGGAGTATGCATAAAATTTTCTATGCGAGACGAAAACCTCTAATTTCATCGAAAATGTGCATAATCATGGTTATAGATCATAAAAAATGGGGAGTTGCATAATAAACAAATATTGTTCTATGCGGCATGGCAACTTATAAGCTGGTTGAAAACCGCCAAAATCAAGGATTAGAGTCCACATAAATTCAGGAATTTTAGATTATGCATAAGGCAACTTGTGATTTGATCAAAAATGACCAAAATTCTAGGGTTATAATCCAAAGAAGATTGAGAAATTTAGAGTACCCATAATATATTCTACGCGGAATGATATTATAGAAATTCAAGAATCTCCGAGTATGCATAAACAATATTCTTCTCAAAGAACTTGTGTTGTTGTCGAAAACAACAAAAATCATGGGTTATAGTCCACTAAAATTCATGAGTATGCATAAAATATTCTATGTGGGACAATAACTTATGATTTGGTCGAAAACGGGCACAACAATGGATTATAATCTAGAGAAATTCAAAAATTGTGGCATAAGCATAAAATATTCTATTTGGCACAACAATATGTAATTTGGTCAAAAAAGGTAAACTTCATGGGTTATAGTCCATATGAACTTGGAGTACGCATAAACTATTTCATGCGAGAAGTCAACTTGTGATTCAATCGAAGACAACCAAAATCATTGTCTATAGTCCACAGTTCAGGAATATATAAGCAAACATATTCTATGCACAACGTGTCAACGACAATATGTGATTTGGTCAAGAACGACCAAAGTTATAGGCAAATTTTTTAGTGCACATAAAATATCCTATGTCAGACAACTTATGATTTGGCCAAATGTGGGAAAAATAATGTGTTATAGTCCAATAAATTCAAAAATTTTGAAATACGCATAAAATAATCTATGTGGCATGACTATGATGTGGTCAAAAACAACCAAAATCATAGGTTATAGTCCATAGAATATTTTTTGCGGGACAACAGCTTCTAGTTTGGTCAAAAACAATATAAATCATGGATTATAATCCATAAAAATTTGGGAATTATGAAGAGCGCATAAAATATCCTATGTTGACAAAGACAACATATGATTTATTCAAGTATTAGATTATACTCTAAAAAAAGTTTAGGAATTTTGAAGCATGCATAAAATATTCTATGTGGCAACAAAACCTGTGATTTGGTTGAAAACAGCAAAATCATGGGTTAGTCTATAGCAATTCAAAATTTTTAGAGTATGCATAAAATATTTTATGGGGATGACAATTTGCGATTTGATTAAAAATTATCATAATCATGACTTATAGTCTACAAAAATTCGTGAATTTTGGAGCACGCATAATATATTCTATGCATAACATGTGATTTGTAAAAAAAAACAACCAAAATCATAAGTTATAGTGCATAAATATTTGGGAATTCCAAAGTATGCATGTAATATTATGTAGGATGATAAATTATGATTTGGTTGAAAACGGCCAAAATAATGGGTTATAGTCCACAAACATTTGAGAAATTCATAATAAATTATTTTTTGCGAGACAACTTGTCATTTGGTCGAAAATTGCCAAAATCATGAGCATTCACAAAACTAGTGATTTTTGAATAAGCATAAAACATATTATGCGGGATGACAATTTGTAATTTGGTCAAAATCATGCACAATCATAAGTTATAATTCAAAGAGATTTAGGATTTTCAGAGTACGTATAAATATTCTATGCAACTTTGGCAAATTTGATTTTGTCAACAATAACAACAAAGCCTTTATCTCAAATATTCGGGGTTGGCTACATGAATCTTATTCTTCCTTCCATTCTATTATGGAGCATCTCCTCTGTTAAGTTAAACATAATCATGTCCTTAATTGCTTCCAACTAAGTTTTTTTATGTCAACTTCTAGATCTCCTAGACTCATTAACTATAATACTCTCACATTTCCTAACTGGTGTACTAAAAGGTTTCCATTGTACATGGCCAAACCCTCTTAGTCGGTTATCTCTCATTTTTTCTCAATATGAGCAACATCTAATTTACTACAGATGTACTCATTTCTTATCCTATCTTTTTAGTGTATGTCCACAAGACCATCACAACATTCTCATTTCTGCTACACTCATTTTTTGTATATGTTATTTTTTAATTGCCCAACACTCTAACTCATAGAGAATTGTTAGTCTTATAACCATCATATAGGATTTTCCTTTTAGTTTTATTGGTATTCTACGATCACATAACACTTTTGATTTGGTAAAAGCGTCTAAAAATAAGAGTTATAGTCCATAAAAATTCAAGAATTTCAAACTCGTCAAAAAAATTCTACTCGGGATGACAACTCGTGATTTGATTGAAAATGATCAAAATGGCAGGTTATATAGTCCACAAAAATCAAGAATCTCAAAGTATGCAGAAAATATTCTATGCGGGACAATAATCAGTGATTTGGTCAAAAACATCATAAATTATGGGTTATACTCCACAAAAATTTGGAAACTTTTGAGTATGCATAAAATATTCTATGTGAGAAAGGCAACTTCTAATTTGGTGGAAAATGACCAAAATCATAGATTACAATCCAAAGAAATTCGGTAATTTGCGTAGGCATAATATATTCTATTCACGACGACAAATTGTGATTTAGACAAAAATAACCATATGGGTTAATATTTGATCACATAAAACTTTCTATGTGGGACGACAACTTGTGATTTAGTCTAAAACGACTAAAATAATAGGTTATAATCCACTAAATTTGGGTAATTTTGGAATACACATAAAATATTTTATGTGGTACAGCTAATTGAGATTTGGTCGAAAATGACCAAAATCGTGGGTTAACACATTCTAATGTTCAAGTACCATTAGAATATATTCTAATGTCATTCGAGTTATTTCACCAATATAACCTACTTTACTCAACGAAAGAAACAAAATTGTATATTATTGTGTCAAGGTGATATCTAAAATTTTATTTCTTTCAACTTTCTCAAGAAATACCAAAATTAGAACCGGACAGAAAATAAACTATCATTCCTTCAAAGCAATATCCTTCAAATATAAGTTCAAGACAACAATGTTGCTTGCACATGAGAATTGAAAGCTGAGAATATCAAGTAAAAACATTATTGAATTAAGTTATCCATAGTATATCTTTTCAAAAAGCAAGTGAACACTGCTATTCCAAAAATTTAAATCCAGCTCCCTCATTCAAATTTCAACCCTTTCAAAAATACCTGAAGATAAAATAAAATGCCCTTCTAATTCTAAAGTATAAACTAAAAATTAGAATTTTATAAAATATTTTATAAAAAGGCTAATTCATTAACCTACACTAAAAAGGAAACCTAAAAAAAAGAATCATGATTTTTATTTATTTCCTATGCAGAAAGTGTGCCTTGACATCCATGTCTTGCTTGTAGATTATATTTGAGTACATGTACATATGTGCATACATGTTTATGTGTACATGTGTTTCTGAAGCGTGCGCCTGTATCATATAATATGTACCGGTCAAGTTTAAACAAATTTGGAGGTCCTATTATGGATTGTTAGCGCTGGCAATCTTGGCTCATTATTGAAATCGAAGTATCACCATTATGGTGACCATTTCATTCTATGGAACACACCCCTCAATTGAGAAGGCAATACATAGCAATTTACCAAAACCTATAAACAAGAAATTTAACAAGCTACCTCATTTTATCCTTCGTTTTGATAGACCAAAAAGCTTATTTGCTAACCCTTTATATTCAGAAAAGGCTTGTAATAACTGCCAACATATTACATATAAGAGCAACGATCAATCAACAATATGTTCAACCATTCTTATTAAGGATTCTGAATTGAGAAAGTATTTTATTTATTATTGAAGGAGAGATATCGATAGAGAGATTTTGATTAAGTAGAGCATTTAGGCAAAAGTTGATAAGTCCAAACTCCTACCTTCTAGCAGGTGTTATAGAGGCTCCTATCGTAACACAAAGTTTACTTACTGAAAAAATTAGATAGAACAAATAACAACTCTCAATGCGAATATTTCATAGAATGATTGGTTTTTTTTTGAGAAAATTGAAGGTTGCTGCTATAATATTGTAACATCTTATAACTTGGCATGACAGTTGGTCCAATACATCTTTAACTTATGGACAACCAACAATATTAAAAGTAATTCCCTTGTAGATCTCACCCATGTTTTTAAATAATTCAGCAATTTCTTTCTAATTTGTTCCCATCAAACCTTCAATATTTCACTTTTAGAAATCCTATTCGGCTCCAGTCCACTTGATAATATACAGTATTTCACTTTTTTGAGTACTCTCAATTATAGAAGCTATATGTAGGAAACTATCATAGTTGAAGCCTTAGCTACGACCCAACTAAATAAATCTGCCTTTTCTCTATAGTGTAATAGATAGCAGGAAAGGAGCTTCTTGTGGGATTCAATTTGAAGATAGTGATTTTCATCCTCTGAAAGCAGGATGTTTCAACTTGTCGCCTCAAATGATTTCATGGATCACATCTAACCGCATGAGGCTCTTGGACAAAAGAGAGAAACAACAATGGCCTTCCATGCCCATGAGGTACCTAATCTTGTGTTCAATTTTCTCTCTAATGTCTATGTGTATTAAGCAATGTTTTAAAAAGCGGTACCTAGGCCGCCCGGCTAGGACTTATTAGAGCCTACGGGAGTGTGGACAGCTTACACAGACTGCATTGTTTAGGTCTTGGTCAGGATTTCCTATGTTGCAACCACCACGTCCTCCAACTTCCTCCAATCTCCTCTGACCACCTCCACTAACTATGAACACCTCCTCCAACTTTCAGAAAAACTTCCCCTATCAACATTTAAACAGAGAAGAAATCTGCCTAGTGGTGCCCAATACTTTCTATAATATTGGCATTTGTTATTTTTATAACTAAAACTATATATAGGAAAACTACCTAGGCTCTTGGTGCCGAGTCAGGCGCCTAGGGCGTAGCAATTTCTGTAAGCTTGATATCAAGTGTTGTGGTTGTAGTCTGCTAGGTACTTTCTCCGAGGGTGATACAGATATTAATCTAAGATTTCTACCAAATCATCTGCAAGATTGCGACATCATATGATACAATAAGGATGGATAAGGGCCTAAGCGCTCTGTATGATTCCTTCCACATAACACAGAAGGCCACAACATAAGCTGCTTTGCTTAATCTCTTAAGCAATAGGTTATTAAAACCGCTTAAATCCTACAGAATACACTATAATGAGGCTCTTAATCAAACAAATTCCTCTTCTAATGAAGAAACATGTTCAACCAAGAATCCAAAAATGAGACTTTCTATCGTCTTCATCCCCCCTACTCCTCAGATATTCTCTCTAACCATCAAACAGAAAGAATCTTCAGCAACACCTCAGATTTAGCTTGCTAGGTGTAGGAACCATCAACAGCATGTTTACAAATTAGAAGTTCATAATTTATACAATAACTGTAACAATACACATTAAATTCCATTACTTCAAGAGCTCAAACTCAAGTATTCAAGTCTTATTTTAGATTGCTAAGTACTGCAAAAAGAAAAAAGAAAACAACTCACTTGACTACCGCTATCTTCGGACATCAATCGAAGTCCTTTCTGATTCAAACGAAGATCTCCATCCTGAAACGTCCCACTAGCTGTCCTGAAACCCACAAAACCCTAATCCCCCTCAATTCAAACAACAAATCAAAGAAAAAAACCCCAAATTTTGGATAAATCACCAAATCGATTCAAAATTGGGAGGATTTAGAAAGAGAGAGAAAAAAAATGCTCACAGGAACTTGTCGACTTGGATCGCTTCATCGGGCACTGCGAGCTGGAGCGGCCGCAGTGGCTTCTTGCTCTTCATGATGATCTAGGGTTTATCGAGTACCTAGGGTTTCCAGGGTTCTATTTAGGAAATTTCTTGACGAATAATAATAAGTAAGTAAATAAATAAATAAATAAATAGAGAGGGATGGACTTTTCTTTTGTCTTTTCGTTTGACGAGGCGACAACTTTATAATGAATTCAAATTTACACTTATTACCGCCAAAACGAGTAGGTTTAGTTGTTGTTTTTTCCCCTATAATAATAATAAAGAGTAATTATTTTGCTTACGTTTTTATTTTGAACTTTGGAACCGCGAGTTCCTCCACTTTTCGATCAACGTTTTTACTAACACTGTAAGGGGCTGTTTGGTTGTTGTTGGTAAAGTTGTGTATTTATGATACAACTTGGAAAGTTGTTGTCCACCTCATCAATTTCATTTTTATACTTTTCTTTGTTTGTTTTTAATTCCATTTTAATCGTAAATTGCTTGTTTGGTTTGCAAATGTAACTTTAATTGTTTGTTTGGAAAGTGTAAAAAGTGGTCCCTACTCAAATGATCATATTGGTTGGAATTATTTTTTATTATTTTTTTCCTAACTTCAATGTCAGCTTTTATCCTAAAATTATGTCTTTTTTTTATGAAATCACTTTACAAGCCACATTAGCATATGAAATCACTTTACACTATTTTCAAAACTATAAACAAATAATTGAAAGTGATGCAAGCTGACATTGGGACCCACTTTTTTACATTTTCCATCCTTTTACATGGTAAAAACATACAACCAAACAGCCCATAAACTTTCTGATGACCGAACATAATTATCTATTTTATAGTTGTCATTGGTTTGAGAAATCAAAAATGGTAATCATGAGCATAATTCATGAAATTCGCAAATTTTTAAGCTTGTGTATTTAATTGTCATTTGAAAAAATGAATAAAAATCGTAGGTTAGCTCATTCAATAGTAAATTTAAAACACACACATAACTATTATTAGGTTGGAATGAACAGTAAAAGACAAAAATTGCAGGTTGTAAAAATCGCGAATTTTAAAGTAAACATACTCGTGTGTTATTGGATCAAAAGAATGCAAAACTGAGGCAAGCCGTAGGTCATAGACTCATAGCCCATGAAAATCTCAAATTTCAAGCAAAAACGTACAACTTATTTGCCATTGGTCGACACAGACGAACATGGACAAAAATCGTGAATTATAACCCATAAAAATAGCGAGTTAAGAAATATGCAAAATTAATTGGCACTAATGCCAAAAATAATAAAAAATTATGAATTATAAGCGCATTAAATTTATGAATTTTAAAGTATGCTTAATTAACTGCTATTGGGTTGAAACAAAAGAAAATGGACAAAAATCATATGTTATAGTTAATAAAATTCGTGAATTTCGAACATGCATAATTAATTGACATTGGGTCTAAACAAATAAAAATTGACAAAAATCATGTGTCAGCCCATAAAATTGCAAGTTTTTGAAGTACACACAATTAAATATCATTGGCTCCAAATAAATGAATGGGAAAAAATTACGGATCATAGTGCACGAAAATCGCGAGGTACGCTCACATATAATTAAAATTAGAAAAAATTGACAGAAAAATCATGGATTATAGCTCATAAAACCGCAATTTACAACATAGGTATAAGTGATTACCAATGGATTGAAACACACGAAAAATTGAAAAAAAAATGTAGGTTGTAATCCATGAAAATTGTGAATTTTAACTACTCGTAATTAATTGCTATTGAGTCGAAACACACAAAAAATGGACAAAATTCATGAGTTATAGCCCGTGGAAATTGTGAATTTTAAAATATGAATAATTAGCTGCTATTGAGTCAAAACGAACAAAAAAACAAAATTATGAATTATAGTCTATAAAATTTTTGAATTTTGAAGTATGCCTAACTAATAGCCATTAGGTTGAAATAGATGAAAATTGACCAAATTAGTGTTTTGTAACTCATGAAACTTGTGAATTTTAAAGTACATGTACTTTTTGTCATTGGGTTAAAACAAATAAAAAATTGACAAAAATTATTGATTATAGCCTATTAAAATACGAATTTTAAAGAAAGAAAACTTAATTATCATTGGATCGCAACAAAGGAACATAGGTAAAAGTCATGGGTTATAATCCATGAAAAATCTAGTAACTTGAAGTACACATAATTAATTATCATTGGATCAAACAAATAAAAGTGGACCAAATTCATGGGTTAATTAATAAAAGTGGATCAAATTCATGGGTAATTAATAAAAGTGGACCAAAATCATGGGTTATACTCATGAAAATTAGAAAAATTAAAATACGCGTACCTAATTGTCATTGGGTAAAAATAAACAACAAGGGACAAAAATCATGGGTTATAACCCATAGAGATCGCAAATTTTAAAGTAGGCATAATTAATTAATATTTGGTAAAAAAGTGAGCAATAAATGTGAAAAATCATGAGTTATAACCCATGAAAATCAAGAACTGTTTAAAAAAAGGTAATCACCATTAGGTCGACTTGAATGAAAATTGACAAAAGTAGAGGTTTAACTCATGAAAATCACGAAATGTTAAGAACATATATGTAATTGACATTTGGTCGAAATGAATGATAATGGAGAAAATACACGAGTTGCTCGTGAAAGCAACAATTATTGAAGTACACAAAATTAATTGTCATCTGGTCGAAACGGACTAAAATGAGCAAAATTCATGGATTACTTATAAAAATCACAAATTCTGAAATACACATAATAACTATCATTGGATCAGAATAAATGAAAAAAATAAAATTCGTGAGTTATAGGCCATGAAAATCGCAATCTTTTAAGTAGACATAATTAATTATCATTTGGTCAAAATAAACAAAAGTAGATAAAAACATAGATTATACAACCCTTAAAAATTGGGAATTTTGAAGGATGCATAAGTAATTGTCATTGGGTTGAAACATATAAAAATGGAAAAAAAAAACTTGGGTTATAGCCCGTGAAAATCGTGAATTTTGAAGTATATATACCCATATGACATCGAGTTAATTAATGAATCATTTTTCCAAAAACTTCTCCTATAAGCCGAAAATCTTTCCTGAACACAATATACATAGAATCTTAGCATCTCCAGTTTGTAGTCAATTTGAGCAAATCACAGCTTACTGCTCATCAAGTAGTATATATGATTGAAATATCGACAACCAATATAAAAAATAGTTGAATTGTAGCTTACCAAATAATTATAAGTCAACCTTGCATGTTAGAAACTTTCAACCTCATTACCCATGAGCTCATCATATCAAACAGGAACAATAAACAGATTTTCGACATAGAGGTGTAAATTCTTATGATCTTCACATTATATATTCATTTGATGCGTAACACATGAATGAGTATAAACATACACAAAAAACCCAAAACTCCTTTATACATATATCTAATGAAGTTTGTACTCAGATTCATTCAATATCAATCAGATTCATACTCATGTTCAGATTCCTCAGAGTGTCTTGAAACTGAATCCTCACTTCCATGCTCAGATCCCTCTTTAGATACTGAGCTCTGACTTCCATGCTTTGACGACCCCCCGGTGATCTTCAAACTCATGAAATTACTACTTCCATAGTTAGAATAATCCCTCGAATATTTGGAACTTGAGTTACTATCACTTCCATCATGATCGGATACATCCTGTTCTTGTTCTTGTTCCTGTTCTTCTTTTGAGATTGAACTAGCATCACTTATTTGTCTAAATGACTCCTTTCTGTGTTTCTTCGAGTTTTTTCTTGAACTTTTCCTTGAACTTTGTCGTGAGCTAGAGCTTGAACTTTTGTTTGAGCTCGAACTGTGTATTGAGCTTGTACGACTTGGAGGCTTGGACCCCGCTTGACTTCTCCTTGAGGTCAGGCCTAGTTGAAGAGTCTCAACTACATGTTCATCTGAACTCGAGCTCGAGGATTTTTGTTTAATTTCTTGGGGTTGGCTTTGGGTTTGGACTTGAGGAGGTGGTGTTTGATCAGGAATTGAGGTTGGACTCGTTTGAGGAGTAGGCATTGGTTCGATCAAGAAGCTTAGTGTCATAACAACATCGGCCATTAATGGACGAACCGATGCCTCTTCTTGAAGACACATGGCTACAACTGCAACTGCTTGGTTCAGGGATTTTAGAGGGTAGTCGCCTTGAAGTATCGGGTCAGCTAGCTCGGGGTACTTCTTTTGCTCCCTAAACATTGGCTGTGCCTGTTCATATGCGTAAGAGGAAAAGTTATAGACGAAAGTAGTTATTCTTCCTCAATCTAACTTCAGAAATACCAAATTCCCTTTTAAAATGATGGTGAAAAAAGCAACGTCAAGGTTCATGAGTGTTGGGTGTGAGCGCTAATAAGATAGGAATCAACCACCATGACCTATTTTCTGGTGAAATTTCAATTGAAATCTCGAAAATGCACTTAATGCACTTTAAATATGTTTTTCGTATTTTCAGTCTACTTTAAAGGTGATTTCTGTGGAAGAAAAAGCCCAACAAACTAATTGCCCTCCATGATTTGTTGGAAACATCTTATCAAAGAAATTAATATTTGGAGGATGGACCAAAATTAAATAATTAAAGGGGGATACCCATGTGACGAGATTCTGTTCAGTCACTGGCTTGGATGAATCGGAGGCTTTTCTACCCGAGATTAACTCCAGAAGAACAACCCCAAAGCTATATACATCGGATTTCATAGTGCGCTCTCCATTTCTTGAACACTCTGGCGCAGTGTATCCATAAGTGCCCATAGCACTTGATGAGACGAGCAGACTATCTCCCATAGGGTTCAGTTTAGCTAGTCCAAAGTCTGATAGCTTCGGTGTCATAAGATCATTGAGTAATATGTTTGCTGTTTTCATATCACGGTAGATAATTGGTGGATTTGCCTTGTCGTGCAGGTATTCAAGACCTTGAGCAGCACCAAAAGCTATTTTCATTCGCGTGTACCAGTCTAAAGGTTTCTGATTTGGTTTGAGATCTGTTGAGAAATTGAGCCTCTTAGTTGACATAAAATGAAAGAGTACAGAAATCAGGCATAATATCTATCTATGATCGTTTTTGACGTAGAAATGGAGAAAATATACAAACATGGGTGAAAAAGATTTTGAGGACTACAAGAAAAATGAGGACTATTTCAATACATTTTGCTTCTCAGTTCACATAGTTATAAAAAAAATGTGTGTGTGTATAAGTTAAGCGTAGTATCTCTCTATGATTGTTTGGACATAGATGTAGTGTGATGTTTTCTTACAATATTATCAATGAAACAAGGTTGAAATTTCCCACTTTTTACTTAGAAAAATAGAAAATAGTAAGATTTGATGGTTAAGCCAAATGAAAATATCTCAAGACGTTAAACTTCATAACTTGCATGGGTACAAAATGTAATGATATAAACAAGTTAGACATAGGCTAGGTCACCAGACACTTTGTTTTGGATGCCGTATCCATGTTGGACACGTGTCAAACATGGATTCACCGCGAACACATCATGGACACGTGGTTCAAAGCAAAACCTGATTTTCCCATAATTATAAGCCTAAACTAGTTTATTGGGTATATCAAGCTCGGAACCGATAGGGTTTTGAACCTGAAAACTGAAACCATAAGTTAAAGATTTGAAAAATACCCATGTTACCTCTTGCTATCAAAATTAGATTTTTGTTGTTAAACCTTAATCCTTAGTTTGATTTAATTTGATTCTTAATTTTCATAGTGAGTAAAAGAAACATACAAATGTTATGGGTATTTTAATTCAATATTTGATCTAATGTAAATATTATATATATACATGCATGTGTGTGTATAGAAATCCACGTATCCTGCTTTTTATAAATTTGTCGTGTCTAGTGTCTCGTGTTTGTGTCTGCATCCGTTCTTGTATCTGTGCAATCTAGGGCACAGTAACTTCTTGAATGTTGAATGTGCCTCCCTTCTTTACTTTGTTCCTCTCTGTGCTGTGTTAGACAGATTATTAGATGTACATAATGTGTGACTAGTTTCCTTCAACCTTTTACTAAAGATGTAAGAAAATAAACAGTTCTCATAAGCATATCATTCCTTATGTTTATCATACAAGAAAAAAGTGCAATTTACTCAATTCAAGAATGTAAACATGTATGTGATAACTGTTCTACCATGCAAATGGTCTTGTAGAGTGCCATTGGCCATGTATTCATACACCAAAAGTCTCTGATCTCCATCTGCACAATATCCAACAAGATTGACGAGATTTGGATGGTGAAGGAGACTAAGCATCATGACTTCCACAAGAAACTCTTTGTTTCCGTGAAGGCTATTCCTGTCTAATTGTTTAACAGCGACAGTCTGACATGGAGGGGAAAAAATTAATTAGAGAAGAGTGGTGGGATTTTGTAAATGAGTTCATTCACACAAAGTTAGAGGTTGCTTTTGTTCATAATAAAATGAGAGAGATGTTGAGATTGTTTAGCAACATGCAAAGCAGAGACCAATAAATCTGCCAATTACGAGAAGTAATAAGATTATTACTAATAGAGCAAGAAGGATTAGAGGTAGACCTACGAGAAGTCGGATGCGATGTAAGCAATTACTAAAAAGGGTTACTTGCGGACAGACCCCATGTACTATCGCCCAATTCCGGATGGAACCCCCTGTAGCTTTATTGTTGCAGATAGAACCCGTGGGTGATATTTGCTTTACTATTTTACCTCACGGGGTCTATTTGTCAAAGAACAATTTTCTCTTTCTTAGAGGGTAAGTGAGTCAAAAATATCGCTTAGGGGTCTCTCTGCAACAATAGAACTAAGGGGGTTTATCCGCAATTGAGTGAAAGTACAGGGGGCCTATCCGCAATTAACCACATAAGAAAAATATGAGTGTCGTTAACTTTACAAAGGATATAGCCTTTAATAGAACTGAATGGATGAATAGATTCATTTAATTGTTATTGTTGGTAGAATTTGCAAAAAGAAGATCTGTAGTAATTTACCATGCCAATGCTGTCAACAAAACCTTTATAAACCCTTCCAAGTCCTCCTTCACCTATAATGTTATCAGGTGTGAAATTTTTGGTTGCCGTAGCTAGTTCACGGAATGTGAAATTCTGTGATTGAATATTTCCAGTGCTGGCAGGAGGAGTTGATTCTGAGTTCCTAGGTTTGGGAGCTTCTGTATAACAATAACAATAAAACACGAAACTCTTTTAGTTTCTTTTATGTCTGAAAAATAGTATCAGTTCAGCATGAAAGGGTTGTTTGCTGATAATCAATATACTCATTTTAATACAAAACTTCTGATTCCAATAGTAGGAACAACTTACAACATGGAAATAGAGCAAAGAGAACAAAGGTATTTACAGGATACTAGGCTTAATATTAACCACTAGAATCTCAATAAGGAAAAGGCAAAAGAACCGAACATCTTGTGTCTCCTGATATGTATGGATTTTGTATCTTTTCATTTATATATCTTAGAAGTTGCAACCAGTTGAAAAGTGACTCTTGATGGTAAGCATGGGTAACCAGTTTGACATATGAATCATCACTGACTTAATTGTGACTAGTTGTTGTATTATTATTGACACGCTTATTGTAAATCAAACTCTATTTAGTGAACAAAACCTTGTCTCTAACACAAATCCAAATGAGGAGGTTCTTTTCTATTCAAAAAAACTGATCCTGACTTTGGCTAACTAATCCATCAAAAATAAATTCTAATACCAAGGCAATCCCTTCGATTTAGAACAGTAGATACAACAGAAAATAGATAGGAGACATCTCAAAGGCAATGCCGCATATATATATGTATGTATGTGTGTGTGTGTGTGTAGACACACACACACACACACACACACACACACACACACGTAACTCAATTACTGTTTCTATATATAAATAAAGAACATTTCTAGTCTTTGCCACAAGATATATGTTCTTCTTTAGTTCCTTCTTTCAAATGACAGGCATATCTATAAAATAAATAAATAAATAAAGTGACCAACTAGTTTCCAGGTCTTTAATGGGTGTTGAAAATGAAAGGCCACGCTTCCATAAAACTTACCAAAATAGAATCCTGTCAACACGTTTAAAGAACTAGTTTTTCAAGGACCCTCTCTTGTTACCTTGATGCAAAATAAAACCATTCAATTATTCATGTTCTCCAAAGCCCCAAGATATCTAACGTACACTAATGCAGAGTTCTTAAATTTTCAGAAAAAAAGATCACCTAACATTAAACATGTGTTGTAGAGAATTCATCTATGCAAAGACAATAGAAATGTTGATCTCTGAGCTTAAGCTTTTTTGATCAAAAGTGTTTCCCTCCAACATTAATTCACATTAATTCAACATAGAGATTTCCCTAACATTGTATATGTCAAGTTCATACCAAACTTATATGTTTATACAAACGTATGCGAATTTCATTATCAAAAGCAAATACGTGAACTCTAACAATTGAATACAATTCAAAGTTAAATAAAAAGAAATAGAAAGCTCACCTGGCTTTTTCTGAGCGCTTGGTGCATGGTTAGATTCCTCACCGGAAGAAGAGTCATCCTTCTTCTCCTTCTTCCCGCCGCCGAAACAAGGAAAACAGTTCATTTTTCTTTTCTTCTCAAACGCCAAGCAATTCAACCCTTCAAATTTTCTCTAACTACGAAAACCCAATTGAAAACAACCACTCAATTTTCACCAAATGGGCAATGTACCCCAAACAAAAGACCAATTACCCATCAAACTAAAAAAAAATTTGCAAACCTCTACAGAAAAAAAGTTTTGAAATTTTTGCGAAAATCTCGTGCCCAGATCGAACACAGCCCCGAAAGAATGGAAAAATCCCACAGGGGAAGCTGAATTCGAGTCTGGCACGGGAAAAGATTTGCTTTTTTGGAGGAGAGAATAGAGGGGGGGAATTTTTTTTTTTTTTGGTCAAATTTTTTTCCTTTTTTTGGTTGAATTGTCCGAATGAGGGGGGGAGGGATTTGAGGACATATTTGAAGGGAAATTGAGAGGGTTAAGTTGAGGGAGAGACGTGGATCCCAATTTCTTAGGAGATGAGAACCTTTGGAATAGAGAACGAAACAAAAAATTATTGAAAAGGAATTGAGAAAGTTGGCTATAATAAGGGATTTTTCGTGTTTAAGAAAGGAGACAATGTGCCTTTTTGGCGTTTTTTTCATTAAAATTCTCATTGTTTTTTTTTTTTGCTAGGATATTGTTGTTGTTGTTGTTGTTATCATATCATCATAAAATTAACTTTAGGCCCTATTTAATCAAATTTCAAATTAGTAGAACATTTTACTAGAATTTTAAATAAAAACACTTACAAGAGCTAAAATTATAGTTGAACTTTCTTGTAAAGCAAATATTGTCCCGTAAAAAGATGGAATAAACATTAACAGTTTTTTTTTCCTTTTCCTTTTTTTTCTTCTTTTTTTCAAATAAAAACGGAATTCAAACAAGGTGTACATTTTAACAGTTTTCTTTTATACGATCCTCAATAATAATCTCAAGTATCCTCAGAAACTTCTCTTCGTGATCAAATTGAGCAACAGTGTTTCCCGCGAGAAACCTCTTGATAGCCTCGGAACAAATTAAGAGAAGTAAAGAACGAGGAGAGTTAGCGTACAATTTGCGACATGAGACTGAAAATCGAAGCGATCTAAAATAAAATATACAAATAAAACGAGTAAAGCACGTCCCTCATCGTTCCGAGTAAAACTTTGCAAACCGGTAACGCCACCAGCTCGCAAGCACAATCGAGAAGAAAAAGACAGACGCGGTAATAGGCAACCATGTTCAGAAAAATAAAATAAAATAAATAAGCACGACCATACGCCAGTGGAGATCGGAACATAATCCACAAAACATTATTATAATTTGTATCCAAATGTCATCATATCAACTTTTCACATATTTTTGTAGCAGAGCGTATAGTAGTAACAGATGTTATTACCATGACACAGCGAGCAACAATCCACCTTGTACTAAACTTTAAAAACATTTGAAGATTCTTCGGATAATAATGACAATTTCATAAGCACAATGACCTGCAGATTAAATTTTGATTCTTATTTCCTAACTTCATGAATCACAACTAAACCTTTAAATGCCATAAAAATTTACACGGCGAACTCGGGTTATGTAATGATACAGAAGGGCTTCACATATTAAGGCCTTGTACCCAAATCCACCCTCCTACATTCACCTTATATACTTTTCCACTGTACAGTATGCTACATACCTGATCAAAAAAATTCGTATCAACCTGTCCAAAAATTATCCCCCACTCAGTGCAACCACAAAAATGCTAGTAAACTTGTTTCTAGATTCTGTGCTCACCATGGCGTAATTTTCCGCAAATGCTTGATAGTGTGAACTGCAACTTCTCGTCATCTCATTGAGGAAAAGGAAGATTACTCTTTTTTCCGTACCTGGAACCAAAAGGATGAAGCAGTGATAACCTTAAACCAGAAGCAGCAATAATGATTGGAAATCATCAAATTTGTACAGTCCAGACTCCTAATCAGATTCAGAATCAATTGATAAATACAGGCGAGGCCGGACTGAGCGAGGCTGGCGAGGGTGTGAAAAAGGACCATCAGACTTTCGAATGTTGGAGGATGTTTTCTGACCTCTGTCTCCATTCATGCTCAGAAGTAAAGAAGCTGAAATGATAAAGATGAGAACAATAAGATTTGCAACAAAGCATGACACAAAACCTAATCAACCAAGAGAGTTGCCAAGTTGGTTTAGGTCTACCCTTATCCTAGCAGCTCCTAACAAGCAAGAATGACATCATCGTACTAAGAAAAGAACTAGTCTATATAAAACTTCACATAGAATTATAGCACTAGAATTAAAAAGCCAAAAGCTAAAACAAGATGGAATCAAATCAGTTGTTTATGCCCGTAACATAATTTAAGTTATAAACTATACTATACATTTTAGAACATAATTTATAAACAATACTATAAATTTTAGAAGGAACAAACCAGTATCATTCTCTTGAGCCGTAAACTGCTGTTTCGATTTCAGTCCATTTGAGGATGCAGGGGCAATGTTCCCTGCTCCAGCACCGCCAAGGCTAAGAGATATCCAACTGTCAAAAGCATCACCATTGGCCATTTCGCTATGGTCACTCAAATCAGCCTGTGGAGGATGAGCAGGTTGACTGGGAAGAAAAATTTGCAGAGAAGGGTCATTACTGTCATATGCTAAAGGGTTGTCAACCAAACTCCCATTAGCTTCCATGCCAATGGTGCAAGTAGGCAGATCTTGGGCTTGTGAACTTTCCCCAATGCCTCCATTTGATGCCAAACCATAACTGTTGAGTGGCGAGAGTGAATTCTGTTGCACATCAATTAAAGCATCAGACCCATTGGCATCTGAGCCAAATAGCTGAAAAGTGGGACCGGCCTGAGAATATGTTGGCAATGGCCACATAGGCAATATGAAATCATCGTTTTCATTGGAAAAGGGACCAAAAGCAGTCCCATTAACCTTTAAAGCTGGGTCTTCAGAGTATGCTTCTCCAAATCTAGGATGATTGGAAGGAAAAGAAATAATATTAGAATCAGTTGCTGGAGCATTTGCATTGTCTTCTTCGTCAGAGTCACTTAGGACAATGATGTCTGCATCTTTCGTTGGTGCTGGAGGAATTCTATCCTCAACATCATATGTTGGGTCGAAGTTAAGAGAAATAGAGTCCAGATCATGGACATTATTTAGAGAGAAGTCGAAATTCCCACCATCCTGATTAACACTTCCATCTTCCCCGTCTTTGTAACTTCCGGTGGCACTGCTGCTCATAGGCATAAGGTTTTGAAAATGCTTTCCTAGTTTCTCTTGTACATGGTTTCCAGA
Source organism: Asparagus officinalis (assembly GCF_001876935.1). Lineage (NCBI taxonomy): Eukaryota > Viridiplantae > Streptophyta > Magnoliopsida > Asparagales > Asparagaceae > Asparagus > Asparagus officinalis. The sequence goes on along the minus strand of NC_033795.1, from coordinate 3,663,809 downwards.
GGAAGGAGCCCTTGCATCTTCAGCTACTTTATTATGCAGCTCCCATTTACCATTGTGATTTTTCCTAATTCCTAATTTCAAACCTGTCTGGCCTACAGAAACATCTTCCTGCTTAATATGCTTTGAGATGTCCATGCCACATTTTACTTCCCCATTCATTGCAGTACTAAGGGAGCCATCTGGTAAATGCCACCTAGCAAGATCCCTGCAATCACCTTCGCTCTTCGCACGCCAAGAACCATCGGGTTTTACATCAATCTCACATACATCTTCTCCACAATTTCTCATCTATAACCACCAATTAAATGACAAGTAATGACGATCAGTAGAGGCATCTGTCGATCAATTAGAACTAGAGAAAGTCCATGTATACCTACCAATGAAGTGATGCGATTGAAATATGGATCGATTACGATGCTTTCAAGAGAGTAATTCTTTAGGCAGATTGGACACTGCCACTGCAAGAGAACAAGATACTTAGAAGTGAAAAGAAAAGAAATAGTAAGAACAAATAGGATAGAATTAAGAACAAATAGGATAGAATTGTTACCTTTCGAGATCTCTGATTAAGTTCCACAAATGTTTCCAGATCAAAACACCCCATGTGAACACATGGCCTGAACCGTCCTGCAATTTTTATCCTTGATCCACTCATCTGCAAAGAAAAGAACATAAATCATCTACAGGGAGCTCAGAATTTTATGGCTGTGGAAATGCTGACCTTCTTCCAAATGAGATTAGACAGAAAAACATTGTCTCAATTTCCATAATCTCAGTAAGGATCAACTTCAGATCAATTTCATTATTTTCATAATTTATGGAAGAAGAAATTACAAACATGAAATTCTAGTCACTAAAAAAGAGGTTGGTTTGTTATCTCTTTGTATCTAATAAAGCAACAAACTGTCCATATGATGTAGAACAGAAAGATGACATACTTTTCCTATGAAGGGAATAGAGACAAGGAGACCCTTTTACACATTATCCGTAGATGAAGACCATTATTATAACTGGAAATCAGTTTAAGAAGATTGCTTTTATCGTATGAGAGGTCTCAAAAATCAGTTTCCTACTGCCCCTTTCCAATATAGTTTGCTATGACAAAAACATATCGCTTAGTGGACACAAGACCTGGCAGGTAGAAAGATGACTCAAGCTGAATAGTATCTCCCACATCTGCCAATTGATAAAATAAAAAAATTTTAAAAAAGCTATAGAGACTTCTTTGCATACTATTTATTGCAATATTATTACGTACAACAGTGACTAAAGCTACCTAATTACGAATTAAGTGTCTGAAATTTGGTCAATTGAAAGCATATATGAAATGACATTTAAAAATAATACACTATCGAAATTACACTAAACTGGAATGACACAACACCTAACCTTTTGGCTTCAAGCCCTGGCACATCACATGTTAAACTTCTTAACTTCTCTAAACTTTTTATTCCTGCTTAACCAATGAAAATTACAACTCCTTAAGTAAAGGTAGCAATCCTATCCCTGATACAATTTAAAAATCTGGCTCAAACTATATCCTAATATGATTTAAAATTCAAAATCTAGATAACTCAATCTAAGAGATAAAAATCAAGTATCTTATCAAAAATCCTAAAAGACAAGATCAAATCTGATCCTGATAAATTTATATATTTCAATCTGCACCGGATCTAAATTTTGAGTTTATTTAGCATCAAACTCTCTTAGTACACAAACAAAATATCTACACGATGACCTAATCTTTGCTTGATTGCAGAACTAAGCAAGACATGTATTGCTTATAAATTATTGTTAACTGATCAAGAACTCAGTAAGTCAAAATCATAATAAAACTTTGATGATAAGGCAAATCGCACTAAAACCAAATGATGCAGTTGGAGTTATCCTTTTAGTCGCTGAATACTAGTCTAACAGAACAACCATTTACCTCTATTCACATGTTCAGTTATTTAGAACAAGAAGATAGCTGCAGTCCTAAATTTAGTAATAAAAAGAATGTAGAGATCAAAAAGGAATCTTCACCCTATAGTTAAAAAGCAGTTGCATAAAGAAGGTTACAACCATCAGAAATAGTCAAATATTAAGCCTTTAGACAGAGACATTTATAAGCACTTACTGGACACCGAAGATTGACAGTGACAGAATCAGCGACCACTTCTACATCACTGTCACTGTCTGCATTATCCGTAGCATTACCACCACCAATGCAACGGCAAACTCTAGCAAAGGCGTCCTCAAAACGCTCACCATCTGTTTCCTTTGGTACCATGCTAAGGACCTGTGTCACAAACACTATTTATAGAAGTCCGAAACAGAGAGTGAAATGTGTAAATGGAGAGTGTCTGATGGATCATTATATGAGAACTTTTAGTTCCCAACGATCGCCAAAAAAATGTCATATGATATATATTCATGCATATATAGCGATATTACTGCAAGGACGTGCATGACATAGTTATGTCCAACAAATAATGTGTATCCTCAACAGAATAAATCAGTCCATTCACTTAAAACTGCATGAAAAAAACATACACCTTAAAGACTTGTAACTCATGCATTAGCTGGCTGCAAAATGAACAGTTTATCAATAATATGACAACATAAAGCACATGATACATGAGTTAGAAGGTCTCAAAACACACGGCCTTTTTTTTAAGATTTCCAGGGATGTGAAAATTACAATCAAATAGACGGGTTCATCAATGACATGACATGTCTCATTATTCACTAAGCATTTAGTTAATAGTGCAGAAGAAAAACCTACTTTCATGTGGATAATTTTTGACAATTATGATTGCAATATCAATGACAATTCCATCATGTCAAAAAATCTGTCAGGATACTCATGCAACACTACTGTTGTTGTGGTTTATTCTTGAGTACTATCTCAGCTACCAATACGAAAGAGAAAGGACTACCAACCCTATTTGCACCTCCTAGTCCACACACACGGAGGAGAGAAGCAAGACATTACAATGAACCAACTTCTTTGTGTGTATGTATTAATCACAGAATGTTTCATATCATCATGTCCGGTAAGCTTATCTAATTTACGTTCACATTATTTGCAAGATATGTAATGTTATATATAGAGCGGCTACATGGGTTATCTGTCCTACGGCTGCGTTTGGGAATGTGGATTTGGGTCCAGGATTTAAAATTCAGGTATTTCAAATCCAAATTTTTAGTTTGGATTCTAAGTTAAGATTTCAAATCAAATTATTTTGGAGAGATGGATTTGAAAGCCCAAATACAGGTATTCCAAATTCCATACTTTCGCTTGGTATTTATCAAATCCCGACTGGCCTGGCTTCTTCATTCTCTCGTTTCCAAGTCCCGACCTCTTCTATCTCTCCTCTCTCTCCCTCTCTCTCTCTCTCCTCGCTCCCCCTCTCTCCCCCTCTCCTCTCCCCCTATCATAGAAACCCTAGATCGGATCTAGATCGGATCTAGAGTTTAGGTCTCCCCTTTCCGTCGAAACCTAGATCTGATCTATATGCAGCGATGCCGCCTACGCCGCTTTCAGATTCCAGCGATGCCACCGCCACCTCCCTGATCCCCGGATCCGACGGGGGCTTGGTCGCGGCGATCCGCGCGATCGAGGCCGACGACTCTCTGACGGATTAGGAGAAAGCGAAGAAGAGGCAGGAGCGGATGAGCGGCAAGGGATCGGGGACCGAGGACGAGGAGACGAAGGAGGAGGAGAAGGCTGATGATGTGATGGGGCTTTTGGATGACAAGTTCAAGTGCTCTTTTTGCATGCAGCTGCCTGAGAGACCCGTGACTGTGAGTAATTATGCCATTACTGGCAATTTCCCTCTAAATTTGGGTAAATCTAGTAATTGTGTAAGTTTGATGAATAAATGGATGAGCTTGGTTGCATTATTCTGTGTTAGATCTGTAGGGATTCTTATAAAGGCTTGATGTTAAGTAGAATTGGTAAAAATTCTCCTTCAATTTAATGTGATGAACAACGGGCATTTGTGATTTTAAAGTAGAGTAGTGTGTGCTAATGTGCTATTATTAGTGATCCCCTCTAAATTTATCCATTAAAGCCGACTTTTTTTATGCTTGATCCAGTAATTGTTAAAGTTTGATGGGTAAATGGGTGAGCTTGGTTGCATTATTCTGTGCAAGACTTTCCTTTTGGTAGTATTAGTAGCTAACAAAGTGAATCAAGGTATGAATCAAGTTTATTTGGGTACTTTTGGCATTCCATTGTCAGCATGTGTTAGTGATAACTTATGTTTTAAGTGAAAATGGTAAACTGCTCCTTTAATTCAATGTGAGGAACAATTTACATTTATGCTTTTAACTATCACACCTCTGATCAGTATAGTTTTCATATGTCTGTTTTAGTAAATTTAGGTGTTATACATGTTTTAGGATAAATGGAAATATTTCTTAATTATTGAAACCGAATTGTTAGATTGAATGGTAAGTCATATACGTCAGGATTAATGATTTGTATTGCTTGACGTCAATAAAATGGTTGATTCACTTGCAGTGATGACAGCTTCTAGAGCGAGTATTTTAATGTGAGAAAGAAGGAAGTAGTAAGAAAACCACCAACCGGAGAGGAGATTCATCAAATGGTCTCAAAAATACCCAACTTAAGTCGCATTCAAATGTTCAATGCATTTGAGAAGATAATGGATAGCCACCTGGAAAAGTTTTATTTGTTGAAGTTACTTTTTGATGATAAAAAAAAGATTTTATTCTCTTTATTCTTAAGCAGTAGTTTCTAGTTGGGCGACGAGACCCCTCAAATCCTTGAACCAATTCGAGTAAGTTCTCTCTTGGATTTCTTTTTGGACAAGTGCTATGATATATTTTGTTTAGCTGTCTTGAGTAGCATATGCTTTTTCTCATGTATAATAAGTATATAGGAATCTACTGAGCACGGATTCCCTAACTCTGCAGTGGCTTGAGTAGTACTATTTGAAGAAATTTATTGCATGCATTTTTCCTATAAAAGTAGTACACTATTTATATATTCATAATAGCCATCAAATCGTCTACCGGTCTCTTAGTCAAGGATAGCTTTACATAAGTTGTCTTTTGACTGTATAAATTTAAACACGGCTCACTCAGATAACTCATAGTGCTGGCTTTCCTGTATCCATTCTTGTATCCATTGACTGGTATATGGTGGGTTCACTTGCAAATCATTACCAAGAGCTTGTAATATACATCAAATAATTTTCTAGTGTTACAGATATCAAATTTATGTCTCGTTGGTCATATACTGCACTCCACATTTACCTGTTCAAAACCAATATGTTCTATGATTCTGTTTGTATCTTATCCTCAAACCTCATTTTACACAATTTATCCTCAGAACTCATGTTTATGTTTTCTACCTTTTGTTGGATGTCTTCAAGCAAAATAAATGAGTCACACTAGAGATATATCTGTTATAAGTCTATGTTGAAGTGTTATATTCTTTTACTAGCTGTTTTTAGTCTGTAGACTTACTGGCAAGTGATTTGGGTCGTAAATGTCAAGGATCTTTAGCACATATACTTGGAATACACGGCGAAGTTCGGGCGTGTTGTGTACTCACCTCGTTCTGATGGGAAAAGCTTGGATAAGTTGCACTTCAAATTTTCTTTTTTTAAGGGTTGATGGTCTTCATGATTCAACTTTAAAGTTTGATTTTTGTGTCATGGACTAATTGATGCTAAATTGTGTAATGTAGGACTCAAATTCTTCGAGACATGAAGTTGGGCGCATTGGAGAGAAAAGAGGAGAAGACTTGAAGGATAAATAAAGGATTCTGGATATGATTTCTTTTAATAGTTTATGTTGTGGTACTTTGGCTTGTTGTAGCAAATCATGGTTACTTGTTGTAGCAAATCATGGTTATCAACTACCTATAGTATGTTGTGTTTTAAATGAAGGATTATTGTGTAGCGAGCTTCTTATGAGGAGTGTTTGCTAAACTCTTTTGACTCTTCGAGTCTTTTATCATGGCTAGTTAGTGGAGTAGTACTCTTGTTCTTTGGAGATCGAAGGTTGATGTAGTATTGGATGAAACCATAAAAAAAATGTCGTAATAATAAATATTTTAGACATAATTATTATTTTTTGTATTCTCTCACACCGGTTCATGAAGGACAAGACGTTTGCATGTGTATTTATAATTGCTAATGAAGAGATCAAACTTCTGAGGGGGGCGTGAAATTTACCCTAACTTTTACCTCAACATAAACCATAATGGCCGCATTTGATTTAAATACTGAAGAGTTAAGAGAGAGCATAATTTTTTTTAAAACACCAATTTCAAATCCAAATTCATGTATAATAAAGTGCATCCAAACATTAGATCTTAAATCTGTGATTTCAAATCCTTGCATTTAGTGATGGCATCCAAACAAAAGATTTTATCAAATCATGGATTTCAAATTCTAGATTTGAAATTCCATAATTTTAAATCAACAATTCAAATCCAAATCTTAGTTCCCAAACGCAGCCTAACAAAATTCTTCCAGATACTATGACTGACAATTTTATCTAGCCCACTGTCATGCTATCTGTTTTCTTGTCAGTTCCAACCAACAGATCTATGAACTGCAACTACATTAATACAATAACTTCACTGCATTAGGTGACTCAAAGAAAATCAAAAAGTCTGGCTTCATAAATTTGAATAGATATGTCTTTTGAAATGACTAAGATTATCAATACCATTTCTTGGTACATACTGTCGTAGGCTCCAACCCATGGATGACATGATATTTCATTGCCCAATGGAAAGCATATAAAAAGAAAGAAAGTACAGAAGTATAGGACAAGTGCTACCTAAACTCTAACACTTACAGTAGAAAGTGGGAACAAGTGTTAGGATATTAGAAAATAAGAATCATGAACAAGCACAGGTTTACAGATCATACGAGAAAGGATGGTGTTGAATCACAGAATCATTATAAATAACACTGTGAGGTCATTGTGACATAGCTATATAACATGGACTAGGAGAGAGGACTTTTGGAGTCAGGAATAAACAATCATGAATAATTTAGATCAATATGAAAAATTACTTAACATTTATAAATTGGATAGCTGCCAGAATGAAAACTAATAAATAATAAACATGAATGATAAGTAAAGGCTCCAATAACACACAAATTTTTACTTGAAGATCAGCAAAATACAAAACAAACAAACAACCAAATTAACCTGTTGAAGTGTCCTCCGCTTTGCAATTCTGATCCCAAAACTGAATGTGCGAGCATCACTCCGTGACAAACAAATCTTGTTAACTCCTTCCCTGCTGCATGTGGTTATCTGAAAAATAAAATCAATGTGTGGCAAAGTTGAAAGTAGAAGGAACAAATATGCAAGGTTTCAATGAAAGGACACAGGTTAAGAGTTGCCACCTAACTCAGCAAAATAAGCTACCCAGAAATAGTTGAGGTCCACCTGATCAGATGAGAGCAGGATGGGCCATACCGCTATTCTATCTCTTGATTGCTCATTTAGTAAAATGAGCTGCTACCTCATACTCATTTTTCCTTCCGTTAAAATATATATGGTAGCTAGAAATATGATTTGGATGAATGCAATTCTCGGCATGAATCAGAATACAGGGAAGGCGACAAGATCTTACCAGAGGACCATCATCCCGTCCATTAATTCCTAGCAACTGCACAGCTGGCCTATTTGTCGTTCGGACTGGAACTCCTGCAAGTTTGCATAACGTACAGGAGAAAGAGAAGTGTAAATACCTTGTAACACCAGAAAACTGTGAGTGACAGAATATAAGAGCAAAGTCCTTTTTGATAGTTAAACTATACATTATAAATATGACACATCTAATAGCAACATTCATAAGATGACACGTTGACCATTGGACTGACTGAAGAACCTAAAGGAAGAAAATGCAATCAGTTAAATACAGAAACTATAAATAAAAATTATTTCCTGTATTTCAGATTTCTTTGTCTCCCTTGCCCGTTCTTGACAGTTCTTCAGGCTCATCAAGTGATATACAAGAGCTGTATGAACAAACGTCCTTGAGATTGCATCGGTTTTCCAGCCCATGCCCCTTGAGGTCTCCTGGCACATTTCCATTGATCTTCTCATCTTCATAATATGAGATCAACTAACAGCCACCCTATGTATGTCTCTGTAATTTAGACATATATTGTGCACCCTCCCCAAGTTCCTTCAGGCACATAAACAGAAATATCCAGAATCCGACCGGAAAGGGACATGAGATTAACATGACTACGACTACTACTACTATTACTAATACAGACTACTACTGCAGTCATTATAGTTACTGTTATTGTTAAGCATGCTGATGGCTCATTCTGATGGGTATGGAAGCAAACTCCTCCCAATTGAATCCCCTGATTTGAAAAACATTTGTTCAATCTTGATCTACACAATGTTCCTACCTATCCATCAGGTGAAACAGAACAGTTATTATTGCTTTTATTTTTCACTAAAAACTGACGCCTTTTTAAAAAAGAAATGTTTTTGTAGCCATATATCAGAGGATTACTAACTGCAATGTTCGCTCAAATCTCTAAGATTTCTAAATTTCCAGCAACAATTGCCATTCAATTCAATTTAGCTTTTTTGTTACTTTGTATAGCATTTCCAATATGTAATCTCTCCATATAGACTCTGTCACAGTCGCAGAAATTTTTTTAGAAGTATCTCCATTTCTTAGTGAATTGAAATAGCAAAAGTAAAATGGTTAGGTTACCAAGAACCTGGACATTAAGGTTTTATCATTGATTTGCAAATAAAAAGTGATTAATCCATATGTATTCTTTACCATTGATTTGCAAATCTGTGTTTTGTGGCCACTGCATTCTGAAAGGAACTTTATCGTTGAGAAGCATGCACCAAACCTGCAATAAGAATGAGGTCACACATGGAATGCCGTAGTCTTCCTTGATAAAGAGGGTACAAATTTATCATAAAAAAAAGGTGCTTAAAATGTTAATTCCAGTTGATAATAGGTGACAACAATCTAGAAGGATAATGTAGTATCTAAAAGAGGAAGTTAATAATGCAAACTTCAAAGATTCAGATAAATTATAGGGTGAGAAACTTTTGGTTAAAAGAGAAAGGGTAAATTCCACAAAACCCCCATGAAGTTTGGCTCATTTTGAGATAACCCCCAAAAAAGTTTGAAAATGACATTTAACCCCAAGCTTTTTCAGATAACCCCCAAGAAGTTGGGGTTATCTGAAAATATATTCAGAAAATTGCAGAGGCTTGGGAGTTAAGTGACAATCCCAAACTTTTAAGAGATAGTCTCAAGATTAGGCCAAACTTCTTGCGGGTTTTGAGAAATTTACCAAAAGAGAAAATAAAATTTGAATTTGTTGAATAATATAAGATGGTTATATTGAAGAAACAAAATTTTCTTCAATGGGCCAGCACTTCATTGTGAAGAAACACTAGAAAAATCTATAGAGAAAGAACAGAAAATCCCCAAAAGAATAACAATGCGATAGCAAATGCAGGAATCATTCACATAATAGCAGGCATGAATTAAGTAATTGAATATACTATCGATGAACCCTTTCTTTTTCCCAAAGAAAAGAGTACAGTTTTCTCTTTTTTGGACAAGGATATTCCATACCATATTTTACATTATAAAGACCCTTTCTGCAGATTAACCTAAATTAACCTCTTCAATTGAGATAAATGAACCCCTGAAGGAGCTCCTATCATAATTATAACACAGGTAGTTGGCATTGGCAAGTCAAAAACCATACAGTTCCAGTATGCCCGATTTTTTAAATAAAATAAAAAAGTAGCAGATAGGTAATCTTAAGATTATAAATGATTCATGTTTCTCTCTTTCTACCAAAAGCTAGGCTCCGTTTGGATATCATAGTGTTTTACTTGTTTTCATGATGTTTTTGCCAATAACAAAGCACCATGCGTTTGAAAACATTTGAAAACCATGATGTTTTTTAAGCTAAATCATCCTTAAACCAAAAACACGACATTTATTTCAAAACACCTAAAAGGTGTTTTAAGTTTGGTGTTTTAGTTTTGAGTTTGAGAATGTGTTAATATAATATCTAACATAATGTATTAAATGTAATTAATATAGAGTTATTATCAACATGCTTATTATACTATACTATATTATACTATAGTATACTATTCTATAGTTAATCTAATATATTGGTAATATTTATTAAATAATATAAAAATATAATAAATAAAATATCTTATATAACAATATAATAACATACTAAATTCTAGTATTTAATATGTTAACAATGTATTATATAATAACAAATAATAAAAATATATAAAATAAACTAAGAAAAAATAATAATAAAGTTATTGATAATAAATAATAATATAATAATGGTATAATAATATACTACACAATAGTATAATTGCTATAATATTATTAACTATTTTATAAACAAACTGTAATAAACAAATAATTATAAAATATTATATAATAGCAACATATTTAAAATAAAATAACAATATAATAATATTATTATAATAATTTATAATAATATATTGTATAGTAAATGTAATATAATATATAAAATATTAATATATTATATAATAAATAAAATAATTTATTGCTAACAAATGTTAATGTAAAAATAATATATTCATAATATAATAATATTTATTTATATCATAAATTATTAATATATTATTAAATTACTATTAATAAACTCTAACATATTAAAGACCATAATATATTTACATAAATATTAAAATATTTATATATATTAATGTTATTAATAACATACTAGTAATAACATAATATTAACATTATTAATAATATTATTTTATATGAATAATGGTATAATATTATATTATATTAATAATAGTATAATATTATATTATTTAATAATAGTATAATATTATATAATTATAAAATAACATTTATTATAAAATATAAATATAATATATAACAATACAAATTGATATACCAAAATAATTAAATATATAAATTTTGAAAATTAATATGTAATAATTATAATATAATATAACTCATAAGTACAATATAATATTATAATACATTATACAATTTTATATTGCATTATATTTAATACTTCTAATACTATAATAATGTAAACTAAATATTATAACATTTTATTTATAATATATTTTATTATAATTAATATATAATATATTAATAATATGTTTAATACTAATGTTGTAATGAGTCAAACTAGCGTTGACCACAAATACTTAACAAGGTGTTTTGAAAACGTTTTAAGGGAAAAACACAACACCATGGTGTTTTTTTAGAAAAACACAACAAAGAAAACACCATGGTACCCAAACAAATTATATCTATTAAAACTGATTACTGCATAATGTAATGCTGAATAAATCCAACATGCAGCTGATGTCTCTTCATGTGTATATCATGTCGGTAATCATTTTCCCCTAAAGACCCATACAAGAGGGTCCTCCAGAAAGTCATAAGTAGTTTATAACAACTATTTGATTTGGATTTGCGAATTTTACATGTATTGGGATTAATTGTTTGATTTAAGACTAAGTTCTATTTGTGTGAGGATTAGTTATAAGTCTAAAAATACTCTTGCAAGTTTTAGATTTTGATATTGATAATGGTTCATGTTGATTCCTTTAATATTTGGAGTGCATTTTATTT
>NC_033795.1:3648929-3652164 GCF_001876935.1 Asparagus officinalis | reverse complement strand
TTTCTTCTCTGTGCTGTATATAGCCACAGCGGACCTGAACATTCAGCCACATGAAGCTTCCCTCTCCTCTTCCACCTGACCGCACCATATGCGCTCTCTGTTTTCTGCAGCTGCCACATCCTCGCTTGATGAGGGCCAGGCAGAGGGCTTCGTTTCAAAGGCCAGAGAATCTCCAACAAGAGGTCTTTGAAACCTATTTGGAAGATAATGTCTCAGATGCACGGGGAAAAGTTCACCATAGGGTTTCGTGGTGAACTATTGTTCAATTGAACAGTGTTCAATTGAACTCCTTTAAGGATTAGGATTTGTGGACTTTTTATATGAAGTGCTTCGCACAGTAAGAGGCAATGTACATATGCCGAAGAACACTTCACGTGCACGAGAGACATAACTCAATTTTTATTAATCAATGGCCCGCCTTCTAATGAAGCTTATGATGTTATTTATTAAAAAAGATAACAGCTAACATGATAAAATCAAATATCACTAAAATAGAACATATTCAAATAGGTCTTAAAACCTTCTTATGGACGGCCCACGATCGCTCTACATCATCTTCCCTCCTTCCTCTTTCATTCCTCTGTTCTGCATCTAGACAGCCCTTCTCTTTCTTTTCCCACAGCAGAATCACCTCCTGTTCCTTCGTGACGTTTCTCTTTCTAAACATCAAGAAAAACCATCTCTTTCCCAATCCAAACAGTCAACCAAAACCATAAACCACCACCTGACAGCCATCCCCAAACAACAGACCCTTTCACCCGAGCAGTCTGCATAGGACCCAAAGCAGCCCCAACAGCCTTCTCTGTCACATCCAACTTGCTCCCGTACAGTACTTTTGCATTTGAAATTGATCTATATCAAGATTCGAAAGGATTTCCAGTGAAGGAACGATCTATCCAATCATCTGTAGGATTTGAATGGCATCTATTCTTTCCATCAGATATAACTTTCATCACAACCTAGATTTGATTGTTACTTCCTGAAATTAGTCATGTTGCAAATGCCAATGCATCATTTGATAATTATTCATGTCATCTAGATTAACATTGTCTTCCATAGAACCATAATTTCAGGAATCAAATCTAGTGCGGTCATATGGTACAGGGATCTTTAGAAACTTGTCAAGTAGCACAGGATATCAACATCTACTTTTTGCATGGAACCTAGATTTCTAGTCATGTGTCACGTCTCCATGCAACAGAGGTGCTTACAGAAGGCTCGAAGACATTTACTCTACAGTGACTCAAATGGATTATTTAAGTCCAAAATGAAAAAATTTAAAGTCTACTTTTAAAAGAGATAACTATACTGTTTAGGTACATGGAGTCGATAGGGGTGAAACATTTAAATTAAAAGCAACAAATTTGAAAGTTAGCATCATTCAGAAAAATCATGCTGTAAAGCAAATAATAAAACCTTAACGAAATAATACTGGTGAAGTTGATTTCAACAAGATTAAAAAACAAACCTGGAGATCATATTCCGATCTTTGTAACAATTCTTCGTCAGCTCTTGATAGTAGATAAGTTTTCTCCACGCATTGTACTGAATTTGCTCTGAAAAATGGAATATATTTTATGTATCAGAAATTTGAGCCAAAACATTGATACTCAGTAGTACTATGGCGCCAGTATAGCAGGAAGTTTCTTCATTGATATCAGAGTATAGCAGGAAGTTTACTCATTGCCATTGGTAATCCAATTTCTAAGCTCAAACCACCAGTATAAGAGTACAGCATGAAAAAAAAAATCCGACATAAGGATAAACATGGATACTCGATACAATGCACGTTCTGGTGGTGAGCGCCTCATGAAACCGTGATAGAGAAATAGGAAACACTTAAATAATACAACTAGAACTTGGATATGAACCATATGGTAGACAAAGAGTACTAATGTAAACATTAAGAAAACCAATGAAAACAGGAGAAGGAATTTTTCATACTTTCACATTGAAGCCATTTAACCGGTACTTTATATATTTGTAACAAATCTTGATACATTTATGCACTCTGAAGTTTGTGTTATATATATAAGTAAAATGAGAAGTTTATGGTAAACATAAATTATGATGTTTGTGCTTTGTTCCTCAATGAATTGAGAAATACAACCAGCCATGCAAAGGGGAACATGTGAATGCTTCACACATGCTATCAGCCGCCAAGCATGTATTGATGGAGTCCTGGTAAAATTATAGATGTGGTTGGGGGCTAACTTAGTTTGGCATTTGAGTATGGAATGTGATGTAGGTATAGCAAACACAGTTTTATTACTTCACACTTACAACTAAAGATAAGTCAGCTTCCACAAACAAGAAAGGAATGGAAAAAGGGCAGTACCTAATACTTGGAAATCAATAAATAAAGTAACTGTTTCACTTCTGAACCTGACATTCTGATTTCATGTCAATAACAGACGTGCTTAAACTGAGTATTTCATACTAGAATTCTGAAGATGCATCATACATAGATGCTACTTGCATCACATTCTTGCAATGACAACATAGAGATAAAGAGTTGGAAGTCGGCGAACTTCACCTAACCAAAACAATACTCAATATAGAAAGAACCTCTGATGCCAAGCAATTGCTAACAAATACAGCCATTTTACAGGCATATAGAAGTAGCTTATCCTGTTAATATATATAGCATAAGTATATTATCAATAAAAAGATTCCATGCATCTGAGAAGAACTATCTAGACTATATCAGACCCACAAAAATTACAAAATGAATAAGAATAAACAATATCACTCACCCATCTGATGAGATACCAGAAAAAGCCAATTTTGTAGGACGTAATGGCTGTCTTGCTGTATCCCAAAACCTGTAGTTTCCCATGTACAGGACAACAAGAGAGAGAAGCAAAGAAAATAAGATTGTGACAGAGAAACACTAGAGCAAATGCAAACAAACTTAAAATAAACGAAAATAGAGAACATACAGAATTAGAACACAAGAAATATATTAACACGCCAATTGAACTACGAAAAGACTAACATATGGCAAAACAAGGAAGAACAGCTTGTTATCACCTTTCTTCGCTGACTTGCTCATATATTCGAGCTAGCTTTTGTCACTAATACTATTTGTGTGGGACTTAACATTAATTATAAGATTAACAACAAAATCAATAAGAACCCAATGTTATGTCTCTTATAAAAGCAGCTGTCTTATGTAGTAGGACTAAAAAGAAACTTTAAGCAGGTAAGTCGGCACATGAATGTATGTGTATGT
>NC_033795.1:3610324-3648919 GCF_001876935.1 Asparagus officinalis | reverse complement strand
GGATGTATCAAGAATATGTGAACTGATCGACTTAAAACAGATTTGATGTCAATATCATTTCCACTCAAAACTCTTTTTTCAAAGTCTTCTATAAGCAAATAATTTTTAATGATGAACCTGAAAATGACTTTTAAAAGCATTCATTCCTTTCTACGTCTTTGATCAAGTCTGAAATTCCACTGACGAGTGTTTTATAATGTTGACTCCGGGACATTCTATAGTTTAGAGACAGCAATAAGCTTTTTAGAATTGGTTGTAATGGCATTCTGACTCATATAAAACGGAGAGGATATCATTTTGAACCTTCAAGAACATCATTCCTCTTTCGGCATCTCTCAGTGACCTTTTTCTTTGGCACTAGAGTTGTAAATATCACACATCCGACTACCACAAAAAATTGCCTTAAAAACATAAGGTGCATCATGCCTATGTCACATAAGGTGCCAGAAGCGTCCAACAATATTTCAAACACTGTTCATAGGCGTGTATCTCTAAATTTATTAGACATGCGATTCTTTTATGGTTTCGTTGAATAATGTAATAAGCCATATTAACCCATTAACTCAAGGATAATTTCAAGCTTCATTATGTATGTGTAGGTCTCCTCACTGCATTTTTCAAATTACATAACAGTTAAATGCATCCTCAGTTTTACTAAGATAAGATTTCAACAATGTGAGCATTGGCATCTTGCCACAAGAATATTTACTTTGAAATAGAACATATGATTTTTTTTTAAAAGAGTGTATGTTAACATTTCCTCTCAAAGAGAAGTCTGATCAATAAAACAAAAAAATAACATTAAATTATGGCTAAAAATAATGTGGCATATATGTTGTCAGCAACTGAAAATTTTATAAGCAGACTCTCTAAGAGCAATGTTTGATAATCAGAGATGACATAATTCAAACCAAGGATTAGCTTACATATTTTTGTAAGGAAGATACCAAACTCTGCTGACAATTATAAGCAGGTTGTATAAATGATATATGAATTAAAAAAAAAGTTCTTGAGACATACGGGTCTGCCCTGTTGAGTCGGCAAACTTCACAATAAAAGCACTGTGGAACCTCAGGGCGAACACCCTCCATAGGTTTCTCAGGTATAATGACACAGTTGATATGCTGCCAAAGTTTGCACTTTGGCTCTTCACACTGCAATCAACAAAGACCAATGGTTATGACGCACAGTGAATTAAGGAGTCATGGTCTATAAAGAATTATATTATACACTAAATCTCTTTGAATTTAACGTCTGATTAATTAAATACCCCTGCATGCTCTTTAGAGGGCAAGAAACACTCAAAAAAAAGCCCTAGAGATTAGTAGACCAAAGGGTATTCCATAATCCTAAAGGCATTAATATAAAGATTTAATTTACATAAAACATTGCAGATTAGCATTCTTCGATCATTTCAAAATTTTCCACCAGAGTTACATAAAACATTGCAGATTAGCATTGTTGGATCATTTCAAAATTTGCCACCAGTGACATAAAAAATACAAGCTCCTTCCTACACCACATAACGATGCCATTTATTCATCAGGTGTAAGGGTTGATCTATCAGTCTGCTCATACAGGGAAGTTTGCTATATGTGCATCACTCTAACCAAAGGCTTTTTTACAAAAACTGCTACAACATATTTGAAGACATTAATAAAAAGGAGGGCTGGATGTTTGTCATGTGTGCATCACTCTAGCCAAGAGGCTGGTGTGACACATGACGAATATGGGTATACTTGGTACCAAGCACCAAATCTGGTGCTTGTTAGTGATGTGGTCACTTCTGATCCACTGATACGGGGCCATTTTTAAATGTACACCTTAAATGTGTGGATGAGAAGCATCCACGTTACTACCAAGCACTAAATTTGTGCTCCGTACAAGTATACCCTCCCTCTTCCTCCTCTTTCCTAACCTGAAAATAGAAGTGTTTGACACAGTGTTATCAGTGTTCTCATGGCGCAGATATGAACACATGTATGCTACTTGCTGCTCCCAACTGTGCAGAAGGAATAGGATTAATAGGATCAACATTGTGGGACACAGTGCGCTTGGGGCAATTTGGGATCATCACAATGTGTGTATGCGCGCGTGAATACGCGTATGTAATGATTGTGTGGATGTAGATAGAGAAGAGTTCCATATAAATCTGAAAACATGTAAAACTAAGGATTGTGATGAAACTTTCATCTTTTAAGAATAAAACTAAACAGTTAGAAAACTTGATCGCAAAATTAGATACTTAAAGTTCAAACATCAATTCTAAAGTATCAAAATCTGCACATAAAATCATTTAAGAAAGGCTAAACACTAATGCTTGATATGGCAAAATAGCTTATGACCCAATTAGCCCATAGTTTGCATTTTTTTTCCTCAGGTGGGAGTGCTATCGATCTGGATCAGGAGTACCCCACAAATTGGTATGACAAACTGGATCATGGTTTGAGGGAGGTAGAGCACACTAGGCAACACTAATTTTGAAGAAATACAGACGATTAGCACCAATTGATTAGCAGCCAATTTTATTTAGGAAGAGAACTATACAAAAGCCATCTATTTTTTGAGAAGATGGAATATGCCATCTACATCTAGATTTACACATAGCCCATAAATACAAATATTTATCGTGGTGGCATTTGTCAAAATGCTAGATTCCTATTCGTGCAATGCAAGTTCTAATGCTTGCTTTGGGACAATTTCTCTAGCCTCCAATATGAATCAAAATTATGACTTCATATGCATTATATCAAAAGTAACTACTATACAGGCATATACAGATAATTAATGAACCAATAGCATTATAACTATGAAGATCATGATAAGCCTATCAAACAGATAAGAAATATTACCTGAATCATTGAGTCAGTAATTAACGTACTACCACAAGGACAAGAAACCTTCATCTCCTGATATAAATCCCTTACTTCTTCTTTAGGTTTAACTTGATTTATATCTGAGCTGCTTTGACTTTTTGATGCTAAATCAGTTGCCCCAGGAATTTGCATTTTTCTGCAGAAGCACCAAAGGATGTAAATCTATAAATTACAATGCAGTTTCAGATAGCCAAGTCTGAAGTAGAAAGCTACATTCCAGAACTATATATATATATATTATATATTATATATATATATATATATATATATATATATATATATATATATATATATATAGGGAATGTTTTCCTTAGGTGGTACCTTAGATCCCACCTAAGGACGCGGCCCAAAATCACATCATTCCCTTTTTTTGCGATCCGCTCCGTTGAACTTGATCTACACGTTCTTAAACCCAAACACATCAATTTTGGGATGAACCCGCCGTGTTTTGATCCTTCATTGAGCCCTGCAAAGAGTTCTATTCATTCGAAACCGTTAAAATTGCGGTGAGTGGATGAATGTCAAAACACGATGGTTCACCCCAAAATTGATGTGTTTGGGTTTAAAAACATGTAGATCAAGTTCAAACGGAGCGGATCGCAAAAAAATAGGGAATGATGTGATTTTAGGCCGCGTCCTTAGGTGGGAATCTAAGGTGTCACCTTAGGAAAAATTACCATATATAATATATATATTATATATTATATATATATATATATATATATATATATATATATATTATACACACACACACACCACACACAAGATATAGACCAAATAGATAAATGAGCACAAAAGTTCGCAAAATATTCTGCAAACAAATATCACCTGTAAGTGTCATCAATTATTTTCACTACTCCATCCTTTCCCATAGAATTTTTCTTCGCCCAAGAATGAGATCTTGAACCTGCAGCAAGGGAAAAAATTTGAGGATGTTATTTGTAAACTACACAAATTTGTATAGTTACCAACACTTGTAATTAGAAGAGGACACGCATATAGCATTGTATGATCGAGGTTATTGTGGCATTTGATTATTCATAAATGTCAAATAACAGTTTTGAAATTCAGAAGTACTTCCATACGCATATGGACGATTAAATTCAACATCGAAAATATATGGGGAAGAGCAGCTGCCACTTCTCCTTAACCAGTCAACCTGCTGTAGAATACTAGCATGTTGAAGACATAACATAAGCAACAACTTCATATTAGTGAGAGTAGACTCTCCATAAACCATAAGGGAAGGTCATAATGGATCTTCATAGCTTTACCAGTAAGCCAGACTGCCTCCTTAAAACCCTAACACGCCATAATTTCGATGCACTGCTTGTCTCCCCAATTTCCAATACAACTCTGAAATAAACTTTATTCCTACCAGGACTTGCCTCATATCGGAAAAAATAAGCACCCAGTTCAAGCTGTGAAACCCCAAACACAAGTATTTCCTGTTTCCAGACAGATGGTAGAGAATCCTCCTTTCAGGTCCCTCCCATTCTGAAGGTTGCCTTTATTCCTACCAGGACTTGCCTCATATCGGAAAAAATAAGCACCCAGTTCAAGCTGTGAAACCCCAAACACAAGTATTTCCTGTTTCCAGACAGATGGTAGAGAATCCTCCTTTCAAGTCCCTCCCATTCTGAAGGTTGCCAACTTCTAAAGAAAATGGTTCTGCTCCCCAAGCGCAGATGTTCAGCTTCCTACCAGTATTCAGGCACAGTCCTAAGGTCCATTGATCAAGATATCGCCCTCAGGCCAGCACTATATGTAATCCAAACAACCCGAATTTGGATGAGGATATTATAACGGTATAGTCAGGCACAATAATATATGCTTTCTGCCTTTAAATTGCAGCATAGCCCGAAAACAAAACCTACACCCAGTAGTAAATGCATATTGTATTTAATAGTCACAACTACCTAATCAATTTAAAATATGCATTAAACCGCTGTCAACAGATTGCCATCAGTCAAAAGAAAGGAAGAAGTAACCTAACATTTTATTCTGTTTATTATTTACTTCTCCTCCTTTCTTCTTGGCCAGGTATTGGAAAAATAGAACACCAGAAATGCCTTAACGCGATTATGAGGCTCAGTAATCAGTATGACGAAATACAGAGCGAACAAATACAACTTAATGGGGACAAAATCAGACATAGTATATGGCAAACTAGACGGCAATACATGACGGGCACTAGCAAACTACTTCTATATCTTCAGTGACTAGAAGAGTACGTAAGACAAGGTTATGAATAAATTAATGAGAATATATATCATGCTCAAACATAAATAGAGAAAAACAGTACTAAAATGATATCAAATAGAATATAAAGTTCAAACAAGTAACAATAGTTACAAGATGGAACTACAATGACTGCAAACTCAACCACAGATATTTGAAAATAAAGCTTTTCCAGCAGCATCTTACTTCTACTCCACAGATATTGCCATCTTAGAAAAAGTTTTGAATACAATGATTCCAGATGTAGAACATATTTGCAAAAGGTAAAGCAAAGTAAAACACCAATTAAGTTTATAGTTCAACGATTACGACTATATTCACATTCGTCAACTCATGACATTTTGAAGAAAAAAATTAGTAGGTACACTCATCTTATACAACAGTCAGAAAGATAACAAACTAATACCTTGGTCATCCGAGAGCAATGATAAAATTTTATCCACGAGTTCCTGCAAATTGAGGAAAAATCACAAACAGACAAATTGTAGAGGGTGTTATAAACTCAGAATGCAGACTGAAGTGAAGATTATATGTAGCATTCTATTTGACAAGACAGAATTAAGACAGTGGTTATAGGAAAGCAAAGAAATTATATGTTCCTCAAATAAGTTTTCTCTTGACATGGAATCTATGTTTTAAAGGTAACCCGTCTCCGCACCTCCAATCCCTAATTGCTTACATGGTTCCTTAAGGGGGTGACACGGTGACATTTTACTTGTAGACAAGTAGTTTTATAGAACTTGTCCAAGAGTACTTTTTCTATAATATAGATAATATCACTAGCGGTCCGCGGATCTACATACACTCTAGGGGTGCAGCTGCACCCCTAAAATATTTTAAATTGCATCTAAAGTGTTGTAATGTCTACACCCCCCACCCCAAAAAAATTTTAAAATTAAAATTGCACCCCAAGGCCCAAGCTATCTAAAAATACTAAAGAAGTTAATTAGAATTTTGAGTTAGGCCCATTGAAAAGTAAAAGTCCATTTAAAATTTCAACAACAAGTGTCGATATGCATTCACATCACGTAGTTTAGCCTTATTATATCGATATGCATTCGCGTCCGGAAAATTTTCTCGATGTGCCACTGGATAAGATGCAAAGATAGCTTAGACAAGAGCCATGAATGAGAATTAAAGAAAAGAAAACTAAGGGGGATCGAACGATAGAAATTAGGCGAGAAAACCCGAATGGTTGCATAGGTGGGCTTCTACTTTCGCGATTGAGGAGGAGAACAAAAAATTTTGTTTCGGACAAATTCTGCCTTCTGCTTCTCTTAAAAGTCCTCTCTTGAATTTGAATCAAAGATCAAAATTTCCCTAAAAATCACCTATATTGCACGGGTATGGGTACAGAACACAGCAAATTTGTAAAAGGTAGGATACAGGGACACGACTGAAACTCATGGGATATAATCGTAGTTCTGAGCTATATATGTAAACGATCTTTCTAAATCGTAGCTCTTAAATCTGAAACAAACTCGACCTTTATCCAACAACTTGTAGAAATGAATTTAAAGTGTAGGATATTTATCCAAGAAGTGTATGACAACGAGTATTTTAAATTGAACATGCACTTTATAATTGAGTACATGTCTAAACAAATATATGCATACATTAGTGTCCAAGAGCTCTCAGGTATGGGTACGAGTACAACACGTGTCGGGTACACGTGTCGAGTAAAGGTACAACTCCACACGAGACTCTTTTTCCTTAAAAGCAATGAAAGCGTGTATTGTAAGCATGAACCTTAGGCCCCTAGGCAAGAAACTTCACTTTTACAATAAAGCAACCTATGCAGCACAACAACCATATCCCTTATGAGTGTAATGCGTACTGATACATGTTAGACACCGACACTTTTATAGGCACTCCTTGGATGTGCGTTGGAGCTTTAAAATGTGCCCTCAATTAGCAGTTTAGGGCACCTTGCAGATACTTTTCAACACATCTTACACTTCTCACACCCATCCTTGTTCATATTGCATATTTGAGATAATTATTGTGTCATTTGTTCATCAAAGATTATACTTTGGTGAAGAAAGAACACCAAAATATGGAATTGATTAACTATAATAATGATATGTCTATGTACACTATAGGAAACTGAAGAATCAAGGTTTACTTCTTTTGCAAAGTCATTAAAGTATATAATAGATTATTAATCAACATTTTAACATGTATGTGAAGTTGCATGAATACAGGTACGGGTAGGGTGCGCGTACAAGGGGCATGACAAATTTGTAATAGGTGTTGTACGAGGACATAACTGAAATACATGAGCTATAATCATAGTTCTAAGCTAGATAAGCAAACAACCCTTTGAAATTGCAGTTCTCAAGGCTGAAATGAACTCGATCATTGTCCAAATAGTTTTTAAAAATAGATGTGACGTGTAGGACATATGCCCAACAAGTATATGACGAATGTTATAAACTAAAACATGTATTGTATAATTGAGCACACATCGGAATAGATGTATGCATACATCTAAGGAGAGTCCAGCAAGTGTCGAGTATAGGTATGACATCATGAAAGAAGTACGCATGTAGCATAGCATATACGTAATTTGTGTATCTTTAAAAATAATTGCATGACATTTGGATGCACAAGAGATCAATGTATGTATTTATGCACGTAAATTGATGTCGTCATGTCTCCATTTCTTGCTTGCTAAGGAACTGTTCTTCCTGTGTTTATATCCCGGTGCCTATTTCATACTTGTGTCTTGTGCTCTCATCCATGCTTCTTAGAAGCTCACTATTACACACTTTCTTCCATTGTTATACCTATGTTACTTATAGCTATTCCATAACCACCTACAAAGCCCATGTTCTCCCCGGTATTTTTCTGACAAAAACTACCCCTCACATAGGTGTCCATCACACTTAAGAATCGATTGTATTTGTTCCCTTTTAACCCTCAATTCAATTTTTCTTAATGTTTATTGTTCCCATCCCTATTTTCCTTTTTAAACTTCATTTCCACTCTTTCTGATCTCTAAAATACTTTCTCATGTTTGTTGTTTATTTCTCTTCCTTCTATTCTCACACTGATGTACAAGTGAGGGTGGTAACTAGGCATTATGATATTAATGTTTATCAAGTGTGTAGTTAACACAGAAGAATCATTGTTCTCAGTTAACGGCTTGAACAAACACTTTATAGTGGAATGACTATAAGAAATTGGCCATAAACCATTGCTATTACAAATAGGTAAAACAACTCGCAAAATGGAATCATACATCTAAAAAGTAAAAAAAAAAAAGATTCAGCACATCACCTTATACTGTCTATGTAAAGGGAATGAAGTGGAAAACCTTGAGCAGTACGTTTATGAAAATAGTCTATCATTTCATTACTCAAACCTTTCTGTTTCTCAGACATTCCTACGTCGGTTAAAATAAAAGATGTGAAAGGTCTTAAGTTGTGCTTCCCTGTTGCTAAATAATTAATTCTTCTAGGTTCTAACAATCATTTGATGTTGGTGTTAACAGTGACTTGCTACACTCGAGGTTTAGTGCTGCTTTTTCTATTGATGTCTGGTTCTGGCTCTAAAAGACTAAAACACCTAGGTCAAGGAAGATAAGGGAGGGTAAATGGATATTATTGATCAAAGTTATGTAAAGAACCTCAAAACACAGGACACAATCAGTTAATAAATTATAGATCTGAATTCAAACCCCTCTCAAAACTCTGTTATACAGTTCAGAGCACAAAACAAATACATTTTCTAAATGGCCTTTCAACAACAACAACAAAGCTTTAATCACAAATGTTTAGGGTCAGCTAAATGGCCTTTCAACAGCAAATACACTTTCTAGATGACCTTTGATACATTGTATATTCTCACAGAATTACCGCTTAATATGAATGGACTTCTTAACACTGACTTGCTTCACCCAGCACAAATACCCCAACCAACCATGCTTGTTTTGTAGTATATTGGATCCTCATGTTCTTTATAAGAGTAAATCACTTTCTTGAAACCTCAAACTTAATATTGATGACCTTGCGTCAACCAATCCTAATGTTCACATCTTAGATTACAGAATTTGTGGGGGGGGGGTGTGTGTGTGTGTGTGTGTATACGCCTTTGCATCATAAATAGGTTGGGAACAGATATTTAAAATCAGTTGTAGGAAGATCAACAGATAACTCAACAGTTATTTCATTTCCTTGCTATATGTTGCCCAGCATAGAATATGCAATTCGATATCATGTTATTATCTGAATAGCTTTTAGATAAAAGGAAAACATTCAAGCATAAACAGTAGTATCTCACCAAATATTATTACTACAAAATAAAAAAAGTTAGGATCTCATAGGGCTGTGCGTACTCAGGGGAAAAATTAGCAAGTCAACAAGAGGATCCATACAGCTCAAGGGACTTACACATTATTACAGTAGAAAAATAAAGGATTTCCAACTACTGACCTGTTTCTTCCCTTGTTTTGGAAGTCCAAGTTGCGTCAGGACATCTTTAAGCTCTTTTATTCTGAAGTACGCCAACTTGTCCTGCAAAGAAGGCAAGTTCAACCAAAAAATGTAAGAATAGTAAGGTTTGAAAAACACAGCTTCAGATTTTACAATTGTGAGTCCATGTAATAGGAGAATCTTCAAAAAAAATCAAGACAATTAAGGAACTAAAAATTATATCGGCAACAGAAAATTATAAGAAAGAATAAGTACTAGTAAAGCATTCTTGTGTTGTGGAAGGTCAAAATACCAAAAAAAAATCTATTGTAACTTTTAAGGAACATGGAGTAGTGATGTCTCCTTGAAAAGAAAATTATATTGCAATACCATTTACTTTAAATGGTCCAAATAAAATTAAAAAGAAATTTTTTCTTTAACTAATGGAGATGAGTGTGCTAAAAGAATTTCTAATTTTTTCCTTTTTAGCAAAAGATTTATTATAAACAACTATTTTCAATGGTCAAATGAAGTGTCAAACAGCATTAATCATATTGGAGATTCTCAAGCAATAAAGCAATAATAATAGAAGGAAACAATTTGATATTTTAAAAAGATTTATACAAAGACTCATTAAGGCATGCTGAGTCATTGACACGGGAATAATTTAGCAAGGTCAAAATGTTGGAACTGACAAAGGCTGGTTAATGAGGAAAATTTTGTCAATAGTTAGGTGCTACAGTCTAATAAAATTAATCACTACTTGTCATGTTTAAAACAACGCATATTTATACAGAGGAAATGAAAGCCACAGTTGCCAGGTGAAAACAATGTGGAGTTGCTAGTTCAATTCACATTGCAGTCAGAACATTGATTTTAAGAATAATTAGCCTCATACTTTCATATAATTCCGTAAAAATTGGATAAATTAAATATATCCAGATTGGTTCACTTTCCAGGACGTCTGCAGACTATCCGAAAATTTTTATTTTGTTTGCTGAATATTGTGCTATGTTACCAGCAGCTGAATTTATTATACGAGTGTTAAATGAGCGTTATCTTCTTATATTGGGTGCATACCCCCAAAACAGTCGCATTCTTAGTTTCATTCATTGTGTTCTACATAATCTTCTTCATTGCATGTTTTGTCTGTAACACAACCCCTACCCCCCAAAAAAAAATTGTCACCCTTTCCCTTCTCCCCTATAACGGGTCTCTCTACTATCATTCGCCATCAAAACAATCGTAATATGTATCCCAAGCTTTTGGGGCCACAACCAGAATCTTATTTCTACATTCAGCTCTTTAAGTACCACCTCCTTAACTTAGCAATCGACCATTTTCGTCTAATCCGAAAATCCCATAATTGCAAGTTTGCTTATACATATGTGCCCTCATTGCAACCCAAGCAAAATGAAGGGCATAAATACACCATAAATGTATTTTAAAATACTAAAACCATTCAATTATCCGAATTTCATCATGCATTCAACAAGGCTTAATCTTTTTCAGCATTTTCTGCTTAACTTTAAATTCTAATCTTCGATCCATTAGAATTGTTAACTAACCAAGACCTAGTTCAAGTGTGAAACACTTACAAAACTAAATTTTAAAAAATACATATATCAAAATTCCCAAAAAAACACTAATTAGCGCAAATTAACAAAAAAAACAAAACAAAAGGGAAATCGATAGGTTTAAAGAGATGTACCTTAACAGTGGGCGCCGATTCCATCTCCCCGACGATGGAGAATTTAACCAAAAAAACCCTAAATTAACACCCGCCGCCGTCTCAAAAAGGATCGAATCCGATCGGATACTGAGATCTCGAGGCCCGACGAAAACCCTAGGGGAAGGCGCTACGAGAGGGAGCGATGATCGATCAAATCCATGCGCTCTTGCGTAATCTAGCTTCTCTCTCTCTCTCTCGTTTCTCTCTCCTCCGCTGCTTTTAATTGTTGTTTTTTTTTCTTGTATTTGGTTAGTGCTAAAATGGCTGCTCCTGCGGACTTGTGACGCGCCGGTTCAATCCGGTTTGTTGCGGCCGCTTCAAGTCCGGTGTGTTAACGCGTAAATATTTTTAGGAGAATTTTTTTTAAATACCTTTTTCAAAAGAGGAATTTTTCAAAACAGCCCCAAAAAGTTTTTATTTTTCAAAATCGACCCTTTTTTTTATCAAAATCGACTTATTTTTTGCCACGTGGGCTTAATGATGTTCCTAAACAGTCGGGGTTGGTAACTCCGACTGTTTAGGAATTTTATTAAGCCCACGTGACAAAAAGTGGGTCGATTTTGATAAATTAAAAAAAATCGGTTCGATTTTGAAAAATAAAAATCTTTTTGGGGCTGTTTTGAAATTTTGTTCTTTTTCAAAATAATTGGCAAAATCAATCTTTTTGTGAAATATTTACAAAATCGATCTTTCTTTGGCCACTAGGCTAAAACGATATCACTTTTGTAAAATATCAATTTTAAATTACACGAAACTAGTAGTCATATGTACTTAGTTCTCGTTAATTAAATATTAGTCATTTCAATACAAAGTACACCGGATTATTATTTCAAATTAACCATTAATTACACGAGACTATTAGTCCCCGTGTATTTTAAAAAATCAATCTTTTTTTGGCTAGCTGAGATGACAAGGCTAAAAAAAATTCTATTTTGCTAAATATTCTCAAAAAATATCGATTTTGGTAATATTTTTTCTAAAATGGTCTTTTTTTAAAAAATTCTCCATATTTATAGATTGATTTTGGGGAAATGTGTACAGCTTGGTCAACAAGATTTCTGATAACCCACTCCATTGACTAAGGGGGTGTTTGGTTCAATTTCTAGAAATTATAGGAAATATTTTCCACCTAAAATATGATTTCCTTGTATTTCTTAAAAAAATTATAGGAAAAGTTTTGAGAAATCAAAAAGTACCAATTTTCTTGTTTTTTTTACTTTGCTTGTTTGGTTCAAAACAAGAAAATAACTCATAACTTTATAGAAAATAACAAGATTTGGTAGGTTTTTAATTAAATATGGTATGTGTCAGATTTCTGGTGATTTCCTCTCATTTTGAGAGGAAATTGCTTTTTGTAAAATTTGGTAGGTTTTGATATTTTATAGAAAATATTTCTGTAAATTTTTTGTAGAACCAAACATAATTTACAGAAATCTCTAGAAAACTTTTAATTACAAATTTACCATTTTCAGATGTTTTGAGAAAAGTTTTCTCAAAAAGTGTGCAACCAAACAGCCCATAAGTCAATAATATAGCATATTTTGTTATACATTGGTCCCTACAAATGGTTTGGTTGCAATTTAATACCCTAGAGTTTTACCATTTTTTAACTTTGATGTAATAAAATGTTTAAATTTACCCCCAAAAATAACCTAATTTTTTCAACTTTGATGTATTAATGTTTTTTCTACAGTTTACTGTTAAATCCAACTCATCTATATTAAAGATCTCTTTCGCAACTTAAACAATTATGAAGGCTTATCAAAAAAATTTATTTTTATTTTTTTTGAGTATTGGCTAAACCACAGCTTTTTTTTTTTTTTTGACTAATTCATTAGCATCGTTAGGTTAGGATACTGTCATATTTCCCTCAAAAATTCATTAACAAAACGATCCATATATTGTTTCCAAATTAGGGATACAAAATGGTTACTGATATAATATTTTATCTGATAAGATATGAATAGGAGTACATATGCAATATAAGTGTGTTTGGATCCATATCGAATATATATCGGCAATATAATTGAAATTGTTTTGACCATTGGATTAATTTGAGGCTAGTTTTGATTATTTGTAGATAAAATCTTAGCTTTTCACATGAGTATGAACGAAATAAATTTCTCAATGCGTTCTAAGATCAAAGTCTGGGTGGAGTCCAAATTCTTTAAAACTCTTTTGGTGTCTTATTTACAAGATTATCAAGCTATTATTTTCACATAGGTTATGATTAAACTCGATACGGTTCATGTTAACGGTCATATGTTTCTTACCTCAAATATTATTTGGGTTAAAATATTATTGGGTTAAAATGTTATTGGGTTAATTGAGGGCACACTCTTGACCCTTGTGCTGTCTTCTTAGCTTAAATATTATTGGGTTAATTATGGGGGACACTCTTAACCCTTGTACCGTTTCTTAATTGCCAATGAAACCTCATAGCTCTATTGTTGCATATAAACCAGTTGGTTTTCGCTATTTTTTTTTTTTCAATTTTCCTTATAGAAGAGGAAATTGGCTCTCAGTAAGAGTACAATGTGTCTGTTTGTAATTGGGCGATATTAAATGAGGATCTAGCTACAATTAAACTCAGTATCTCAATTATAAGGTATACATTATATATGATATTAGATTTTCTTTAACCACGCGTCACATTTATCTCATGTTGCTCGTTTTTTAAAGGAAAATGATTATTAAAATGTTCAGCATTGTGAGATATATCATGGTGAGGTAATTTGAGTGTGGTGTATACACTAGTTACATCTTCTACTTCAATTACAATCTAAACAAGGGTTCTTATAAAACTAACATGTATTGGTTACTGTTTGTTGGGGAAATTGCAAGAAAATTAAGAAATAAATTTGTATTAATCTCCCTAACTGACTTAGGGAAAAAATGAATACAATCTCTCCAAGTAACTTCTCTCTAATTGACTTAGAAAAAAGAAATTACAATTTTCTTTATCGGTTCCCTGATTTACAAAAGAGAGAAGGTCGGACCCCCATCTTTGTTTAAGGCTGGGTTCTTCTTAGTGACAATGGGAGTTTGATTTTTGTATCACGTTGACGATCCGAATGCATCGCTTCATGAAACTTTGTCTACTCTTCTTGACTTAACGTCGGGAAGAACTTGCCATGCAAGTTTAGAACTCTACGAAAAAGTTAATTTCAGAAAGAAAATTTAATTATTTTCAACCGAAATAAGCTAAACAGCTGATTTCAAAGTTCTTCAACCGAAAATGGTTCAAAAAAACCAAGCCAAATGATCTCCAAAGCTTCAACAAAAACCAACCATACAAGATGATCCAAAAGGATCTTACCCTTTTTCAGCTGTAAAACCAGCTATTTATAGGGTTTAAGGGGTGTAACTGACCCCTTAATTCGCTCCATAATGGGGGCTTAATGGCCCTATTACGTGAAAAATTGATTTTGAAACCATTCAAATCTATTAGATGAAGTCTAATAGATTTAACATGGCATTTCACAAGAGCCAAAAGAGTATAACATCAAATCTCATAAATAACTATAGGTGAAAAAAACCATAAAATGTCAAGGTTACATATGTGATATCGAACAAAATATAACCAACATTAGCATAACCATAAACAATAATTGCTAAAATCTTTGGGATCTTTTTCACAAAAATCATTAACCAAAATAATAATAAAAATCACCGAACTTATCATTTCCCTTTAGTTTTTCAAATTTCCAATAATTTACGAAACTTGGTAACTGAAAATTAGAAATATGTTGCATAAGAATCACATATGATAAGATAAAGAGCCTTAAATTTATTCAAAAATTACACATTAATAAATCTGCTTGATTTAGTATTAGATTAATGGCTAGGATTTGCACTTGACAAAATAAACCGCTGATTAAGAAGTCCACGTGTCAAAAATTAGATGGGCCAAAGTATTGACATATAAAGCTTTAGTGTGTTTGAGATCATTTGGTTTTGCTTTAATGTATACTCTAATACAAGATGGACAAATTTTCAAAGCCGACCCATTTGGGTTTTTAATTGCAAAAAACGACCGGTTTTGAAAATATTTACAAAAACCGACCTGTTTTCAGCCAGGGGCTGAAAACAGGTCGGTTTTTTAAAATTTTTTCGGGAAACTTCACGGGAGTTGAACTCCCGTGAAGTTTTTTCTCATAACAAAACTTCACGGGAGTTGAACTCCCGTGAAGTTTGGGAAAAAAATTTCAAAAACCGGCCCAGTTTCAACCAACTGGGTCGGTTTTTATAATTAAAATAAAAATGGGTCGTTTTTTGCAATTAAAAACCCAAATGGGTTGGTTTTGAAAATTTGTCCAATACAAGATAGATAGATGGTCAGAGAGCAAAGTACAAATGTAATAAGATCAATATTTGGTCCGTACCCTATCCGTTTGGACCCCTACCCAAACCCAACCTGACAACGGTCCCATAGACCCAAACCCTAGCTTTCGGGTCAGGTTCAGATCAGCGAATCCTCCTGGCTTCCGGATAAATAAATAAGAGGGGAAAACATTTGGGTTTAAAGATGAAAACCCCTACAATTTTTCTTGAGGGTGAAGACCGTAATGTTGGTGATTTCTTAATTTATACTAATTTTACGTAGTTTCTCCAGTGCACACTTGAAACATCAAGACACCTTTTGCCTATTATATAAATCAGAAAATTCGAATGGAAAGAAGATTTATGATTGTTATTATTTAGGCTCTGCTTGGATATCATAGTGTTTTACTTGTTTCATGGTGTTTTTGCCGAAAATAAAACACAATGTGTTTAAAAACCATGGTGTTTTTTGAGCTAAATCATCCGCAAACCAAAAACATAATTCTTATTTCAAAACACCTTTTAGGTGTTTTAAGTTTGATGTTTTGGTTTGAGTTTGAGAAGATGTTAATATAATATCTAACATATTATATTAAATGTAATTAACACAGAGTTATTATCAACATGCTTATTATATTATACTATATACTATACTATATTATAGTTAATTTAATATATTAGTAATATTTATTAAATGATATAAAACTATAATAAATAAAATATCTTATATAATAATATAATAACATATTAAATACTAATATTTAATTTGTTAATAATGTACAATATAAAAAATATTATTATAAAATATAAATAAATTAATAAATAATAATAACAAAGTTATTGATAAAAAATATATAATAATATACTATACAATAATATCATCTCTATAATATGATTAACTTTTTAATAAATAAATTGTAATAAATTTATAATTATAAAATATTACATAATAGTAACATATTTAATAATAACATAACAATATAAAAATAATATTATAATAACATATTGTATAGTAAATGTAATATAATATATAAAATATTAATATACTATGTAAGAAATAATATAATTTATTATAAAGTAAAATAGCTTTTAATAATAAAATAATTTATTACTAACAAATATTAATGTAAAAATAATATATTCATAATATAATAATATTTATTAATATCATAAATACAAATATATTATTAAAGTACTATTAATAAACTCTAACATATTAAAAACTATAATATATTATATAATATTAAAATATTTTATAATACTATAATAATATAAACTAAATATTATAACATTTTATTTATAATATATTTATTATAATTAATATATAATATATTAATAATATGTTTAATACTAATGTTATAATGGGTCAAATTAGTGTTGATAAAAAATACTTAACATGATGTTTTGAAAATATTTTAAGGGAAAACACAACACCATGGTGTTTTTTTACAAAAACACAACAAGAAAAACACCATAGTTATTATCGTTTAGCACGTCAAGAGTTTCTCATTCGTAGGTTAATGCAATAAAAAAAAATTTGTAATTTTGTTACTATATTTTTCTTCGTTAATTACTTAATACATCTTGTCACTTAATTTGCACAAAAATGCTTTTCCCTTCTATTTATCCTCTTGTTGCCACCTTACATTTCTAGAATTGTTGTTAGCTAGCTTATGTTTGTAATCCATAACATTATGTGAGTTATATATCCTCTCATATTCTTCCATCATTAACTTCAATGTTCTTGCTGGTATGCTTTTGTTTAATAATTTCATGCGTCGACTTTTGGGTTATTAGGTTAATAAGTTTGATCGAGATTGACATTTACTCTTGAGATTTTCCTATAATTAAAACACAATTAATTTCTTAGAATTTGGCAGTGGAATTCGATGGAATTAGTTGCCCTGGGAAACCTGCCGGCTCAAATAAAAGAAAGGCAGTTTCTCGTGCATGAGGAAATTTGTTTTTTTTTTCCTCTGAAGAGATACTTTTCCCTCTACTACTTCACATTTTTCTATCTACATCTTGAGATTCACGGAATTTATTTATTTTTTCCCCATTATCTAGTGAAGATTTTCCGTTGTGCAAACATTTTGTAGGATTTTTTGGGTTGTGGGACACCTGTACGTGCATCAGATCTTTTACCCTTCTAGTACAGGAGTAGAAAAATATGTTTTTACTTTTACTTTTTACTCCACTAATAAACTTAGAAAACCTTTATACTGATACATCCTGGATGTAAAAATAAAACAATTGGTTACCTGGAAAAGAAAGACCACCGTATCTAGAAAAATATCATGAGAGCAAGGAAGAAGCTATCACTACACGGTCGAAACCATCTGCTCAGCCATCAGTAGGATATTTATGACCAAAATCATTATGCGACGTCGCCGTATTTGGACGGAAATCGTGTATTTGTTCTATTAATGATAATAAAAATTCACATGATTCAAATGAAGTGAAAAATTAGGAATACTGAGAAGGTATTTTTTCGGGTTTAAGTATTTCATGTACCGGTTAGTTTTTCCTCTTCTTATTGTTCCATGCCCTGCCAAGGCAATTACCAGTTTGACACAGGAGATTTAACAAGTTTTTTTTAACCGGAATCAAACTAAGACACAATTCAAAAACCGATCGAACCTGGTCGAGATTTTGGTATCGCTCCATAAGACTTATGACAGGTTGTATGTACGTATGTATGTATGTATGGAGCAATTGTGGAGAATGCTTATATACCATCAAATTGCCGTTAATTAGCGTGAAAGTGACTGCAGACAGGTCATACAAACAGCAAGATATGATTAGTCCACTGGTCCAAACATTGTTCTTCTGTGAAACGTGCACTATAACTTATTTTACTTTATTTTTTGGTAAATTGAAACATGCACTATTGATACAGTGATCTGGGACTATGTAATTCTTTCTATCTTTAAAACCATCACGGCTATGTTTACTTGGATCATGACATGTTAAGAGTCACTTTGATGAAAATTTATGTGTATATATATATATATATACTTTGCAAGTTGCAGTATATATATATTTCAGGTACCTACAGAGTACATTTATCTAAAAGATTTTCATACAGTAGATGAAAGCGAGAGAAAAAAAAAGCATAAATAAACTAGGAAAAACGTTTTCCACCCCCCTTATTATTAACTTCAATTCTACAACTAATTGATATATTTAGCTTTTTTGAGTCTAACGATTGAAAATTGAACATAAATAAATTTATTTATTTACTTAGCAAAACAAAAATATCAGTGCCAGATGTATTTATAGTTTTTCACCATAGTTCAGTAATTTTATATTCAAAACGAAGATAAATAAGTTGCACTAATCTGTAAACTTTATTAAAAATAAAAGCAAGCTAAATAATATCCTTTTTGCTCCCTCACAAAAGGAAAAGATTAAAGGAGGAGGAAAAAGAAAAAACAAAAAAGAAGAAAAACCAACCGCATTGACAAGAGAAAGGAATACTACAAAAAGTTCACGAGAATTTTGTCCTCGCTAAGCAAATCTAACTTCGAAGAAGAAAGCAGAGTAGTCCGAGGAGAAGCGATATTAAGCCGACCGAGAGCAACACTAACAACGCCACCAAGCCAACTGCAATAGCAAATTTGGCTACTGAGACCTTGTTACTAGTATCAGCATCTGCCTGAGATCCCGGCGACCACGGTGCCGGTGCTGGTGATGGTGGTCGCGATGGTGGAGCAGAGGTTTGCGGGGGAGAAGCTTCACGAGATTGCGTCGGAGCTGGAGCTGGAGCTGGGTCAGGTGAAGCTACACAACCGGGGAAGATGTCCTTGACGGCCTTGGGGAGCAGAGTGCAAACGAATGTGATGTTGAGGTTAACCGAGACGTTAGGCGGGGACGGCGGTGACGGCGACGGCGTGTGGGACGGTGTGATGCGGCGAACGGCGCCTTCAGCGGAGCGCAGGCGAGTCGTGCATGACGGTGATTGGGGCCGTTTAGAGATGGGCCGTGGAAGCAGCGGCCCGGTGCGGGTTGGAGCAACCTCGATACGCGATGAGCAGGAGCGACGACGGCGATGGGTCTCGGGACGGAGCAGGGCGGGTCACGACCGCGTGCATGAGCTGGAGCCGGACGATGCGTGGCCTTCGGGGACGAGCAGGTCGGTCAGCGACGGATGGCGATGAGCAGGAGGCAACAACGGATGGCCTTCGGGGACGGACGCAGGGCTGGGTCACTTAGAGGCCGCCCTGCGACGGTTCTGATCGGGATGCTAACGGTTCAACGCGCAGAGGACGCGGGCTAGCCGTGGGGCGGAGTAGATGCAAGGTCGACGATGATGGCACTTGCACGACGCATGGGATGGATAGGCTTCGGTGGGGGAGCTGGGTGCCGGCCAGGAACTGAGATGGGTGCGGCTCCAGGCCATCGGTACCGGTGCATGGTGAGTGGTTGGTGTTGGTGACCGGTGGTGGTGACGATGGTGGCGGTGGCTCGTCTTCAGTAAGTCGTCGAATATCGACCAATAAGCAAAGGTTTTTCCCAGACAAAGGAACAAGACTACGACAGAAACTCGAAGAATATTAGACGAGGAGGCCATGTTGTTTTGGTTCAGAGTTAATTTCAGGGGGTCATGGCTTATTAATTTATAGGCCAACGTCATATGAACCCTTTGAGAACTCATGGTCAATTACAACTCCTAATCCTAGTGTTTCTGTAATTGACTTCCAAGTTTTCAGAGTTCTCTACGGTAAAGACTGCAAGGAGTCCTTTTCCCAATCAAAGTCGTTTATTGTACAGACAGCAAGGAGTTCTTCAGAGTTCTCTACGTGATGAAAAGATGTTTAGAGATAATGATTATATGGAAGTAACAGTCCTCGTGTCATTGCAAAGCATTGCTTTGGATGTAACTTCCATATATGGGACAAATTTTCAAAACAGCAAGATATGATTAGTCCACTGATCCAAACATTATGGAAAGTCAATCATTGGATTTGTGTTTTAATTTGTGTTAAATTAAGATGGTGTATTTGTGTTTTAATTTGTGTTAAATGTCAGGATCCTTTGGACTATGGAAAGTCAATCATTGGATTCATACACCGCAACGAAAACTTAGGATTAAAACATTAATCCAAAAAGAGGCCAAATTAACTGGCAAACTCAGTTTATTTAAACCAATTTACCTCCTGCTAGTAAATAGTTCAAACAAGAAAATTTTATCATAAAAATTCACAACAAATTGCGAAAAGAAGACTCCTAAAGCAGCAGCAGCTGACCGAAACATCAAAACTGCACAGTTTAACCAACTGCACACGCTGTATATGTACACAAAATTAAACATCTTCTGCTCATGAACTTGAAGCAGATTCGAGCCATGTCGACACATTTTTACCGATCTTTCATCACATATTCACCCTGAAAAAAGAAGTATGTGCATCCTCCAAAAAAAAACAAACTGTTCACTGCTGAAGCTGGTCATTATGCTCAGACTTCTCCATTGCTTTCTTTGCAAGCTCATACCCAGCAAAGTTCATAGCTCCAAGAGGAGCAATCCAGAAGAAGCGAGGAACTGCTCCTTTAAAGAGGCCTAGCGGACCCTCTTGTCGAAGGATTGTAAAGGCTACCATTTGCATTGAAACTGGAAGTCCTTGTGGAGCAGTCATCATTCTTGTTTTCATCACATCGAACGGGGTTGTGACAACAGCTGCAAGACCACCCGAGAGAGCTCCTACAGCGATTGTTTCCCAAGGTTCTAGCTCGCGGTTGAGAAGGCTCTGGACACCCTAAAACAATAATTGAAATTTTTTATCAAATTACATTTTGTATTCATGTAGCATTTATCTAAGTAAAGAAATCTCTTGTTGCTCATCGATCATGGGAGGAGGCAATTCCCTTTATTTAGGCAAATATTGTATGATAGAAAGCCTAGGAAAGGATAAGTATAATTAGAAAGGAAAACAATAATAAATTAAAGCGTTTAAATACTATAATTTAAAACACATTCTAATAAGGCACATGGAAGTAATGAATTTTCAAGTACAAAGGTCAAAGACGTGATCTTTCTCACTCTGTAATTCCAATATAAAAAAATCCTTCAAAAACATGCGCAGACAAGTTCCAAAGAGGGGGAAAAGATTTAAAACAAGAAAAATAAATATATAATAATAAAACATCAGGAAGGTGCAATTTATTTGAAATTTCAAACATTCTTTCAGCAATAATGGAATAATAATTAAAGTAGATATACTTTTGTCATAAAAACTTTAAAAAAAATTAATTACAACTTTGATAAGATGGAAGTCGCCATCACATAAAATAATTTCATTAAAGAACTGCATGCACATGTAATACCTTCATGCTCAGGCAAACATGTTGTGGGAAGGTGTAAATTGCAAATACACAAGGTGCAACAAAATAACAGGGCATAAATATGTGCAGATCTATGCTTGCTCGGATATTAGTTTTACACATGTATCTGGACAGTGTACGACAAGGTTAATTACTTAATTATATGAAGTTTTTCTGTATTTCAGTATATCACATAAATGCGTTGAGAGAATCCTTTCCCTCATATTTGGATTTGCTTTTGATTTACATCGTGTAACCTTCAAGAAACTTTGGTCCTTATAGGCGCTTCTTGCGGGGTCCACAAGGGAATAAGTTTTCGTGGAGAAATACTGATATTGACAAGTATAAATAGATCAGACCAAGAGTAGACCAGGCTACAGTTATTCTAATAGGTCGTCATATGGCATGCCAGTGATGATGGAAATGGCGCCTCTGCTACAATGGAGTTTGACGCAGTGTCGATGATGGAAATGACGTCTTCGATGTCAATGGTCTAGGAGGTAGCCTCGGCAACGGAGATGGCGCCTTCCACGGCAATGGAGTAGTAGGCAACATCGACAACGAGAATGGAACAATGGACTGTGATGGAGCGGGATGCAACGCCGAGTATGGGGATCACTTCGGATGGCGATGGCAAAAAAAAAAAGGAAAGCACATCTACACATCCTTTCTTTTCCCCACTCTCTAAGAGCTCCCAACTGCAGTGGCTTAAGATATTTAGGTAGCTTACCATATAACTCATATTTTGTTGCAAAAGCATTTAGATGCCTGACAGTTATAACTCATGGATGTCGATTGGTTACGAATAATGTGTGAATCGTGTCTAATAATGTTCCCTCTCCCCTTGTCTTGTCTTCTATTCTCTTCTCTATGCTGCATGTTCCTTTTCTAAATTTTTCCCTTCTTGCGCACCGTGAGTGAAGAACGTCCATTTCCCCCTTACTGAAATCTAAGCATTGTTTTAAAAAGCGGCCTGGGTACCCGCCTAGGTGACCGCTTAAACCAAAGCAGTACCTAGGCCGCCCATCTTAAGTCTTGAGGGGCACCTAGGGGAGAACGGGGTGCTTACGCGGACTATACGATATATTGCTCATTTATACATAGTAATGGTTAAAGAGAGTCAGCCAGGTTCAAATATACCGGAGAACAAAACTCTTATGTCCAAATCTAAACAGTCAGGATATGATTTGAAACTATGAAAACGATACTTCCTCTTTCGATGTTAAGAACGTCTATGTGCCACTTAAACATCAACCTAGGTGCCTGGAAGCTAGGTCTGATGCCTAGAAACGCTTAGCGCTTTAAATAACATCGAATCTAAGAGCTTCAACCATATTGCATTCCATAAAAACCTAAGGCTCACCCATGCCTGGTTCTGTACTAGCACACATTTTTCTAAGAAAATACTGAAAATACTTGCTGTTTCCATTTCTTTTACTAGGACCCCTCCCTAATACTTATCGCCCTATGCTTACATCATGCGGCATAAGGCCCTCTTTCCACTGATTGTTTTCAGAATATGCAAATCTCACATTTGTACATAAGTTTTTTAAAGAAAAAGGAGGTCAAGTATCAAAACCCAGAACTGCAAGGGCCTGAATTCTTGCCAAGACCATCTGTATTGCTTCAGAGTTCAAATACAATAGAACCTACCTTTTTCGATTCTGCATATAGACACATGCCGGCAACATAGAATGGAACCTCTCGGCAAAGTGTGGCACCGGTGCCACGAAAGAAACCCTTTAAGCCATCCTGCCGCAGAGTCCCCACAATAGCCTCTCCTACATTGTCAAAAATGCCTGCCTGTAATCGTTGCTTCAGGACCTCGCACGGAATTCGGACTGCTGTTCCAAGGATTGTGCTGCAGAAGGATGCCATAGATTGCACCTACATAAGAACTTATATTTCTCATTTTTTTGTATCTACTAGTAATTTTGAATGATCAGAAAGGAACAAAATAACAGTGATAAATTTCCACATATAAAGAAACTGAAAAGAGTAGGACTACGAAGTTTGTCTCAATTCCTAAAATAATTAAAGCCTCACAACCATGAATTGTACCAGTTTCTCATTTTATAATTTTAACGGAGAATTAAATAAAGATGCATATATCTACTGTTAAGATTTTAAATATTTTAAATGAAGTGTAGAAAACAACTATCAGAATGTAGAATTTTCAGAACATTAAAAGAGGAAATTAACAAAGCATCATCTATGTAATTCACTTAAGTAAACTTCATAGCCTACTTTTATGACCAAGCTTGCTTGCTTGCATGATATTAAGATAAGTAAACCATAGTTTATAATTCCAACTTACATAAAAGACAAGGCATAGATATAAAACAAACAGGTTAGTTCAATTACCTGAAGCTCCGGAAGCGTTGGAGCAACATTTATAAGAACAAGCTTGCTTGCTTCAAAGATGCCAGTACGTAATCCATGGCTGTCAATGAAAATAAGAATCATGCAGATTGATTAAGCAGATCAAAGGAACAGCAGTTCGGCACAAGAATACTAACCTAGAAAATTGTCCTAGAATTGCTGGAATAGAACCTCTGTACAAGCCTCTCACCCCAATCTCTGGAAGCTTTGAGATAAGTTCTGGAAATGAAAGTGTTGATGCTTGTACACGTGTCTGATATAGCATGAAACCTTTATCAAGAAGACTACTCGGAACAAAAAATTCCTACAGCTGGACTAGTTGGAACAAAAAAATTCTACAGCTAAATTAGCTTTAAAATGCTATACATCAAAAGTGTACAGAGCACCTAAACAAGTTTCAGCAGCAAAACCCTAGAACTTTTATCTTCCCTCAAGAAACATTAGCATATATATGTAGATCTTAACTGAATTTACACGTTGGACTAGACATAGTAATTTGGTTTCCATCATCTGTGAAGTATCAGCAGTGACAAAAACATCTAAGGTCCAATCAGGCTAATCGAATGTATTGCATGCAATAATGCACTGTAAAAAAATTTAGCTTCAACAGAAAACCAGAGAATAGAAATAACAGCACAAATTTTGGATGCAGAATTTCCAAAAACAAAGTCTAAATTAGCATGTGTTTACTGTTTACATCATCTGACGCTATGTTTTTTAGGAAATTGAAATCCAGCACTCCAATTGATGATGGATTTCTTCTAACTTTGTTAAATATTCTCCTCTGTAATTTTTAAGATTATGGACTAATTACTTAAAACATTCTGCTCACATTCAAAGTTGATATGGTAAAAATATCATTTCCTCAAAGTTGCATGTGCTCTTCCTTGTATATTGATGTCCCTAAATGTTTTCGGATCAATGCAGTTTTTACTGCTGCCTACTTTATTAGTTGGTACCCTATGTCATTTCTTGAAGTAAATCTTCTCACTAAGTTTAGTTTCCTAATACTGTCCATTACCTTTAACGAAATCCCCCATCCCGCAAGTCTTTGTTTGTGTTCTCTGATCATATGTTAGGCGCCGCAAGTAACGAGTTTCAAACACATATTGAGCATGACTTTGTAGGACACTCGTGCAGTGTCAAACTTAGGTCCACAAAATATGACCCTACTTTTTCATTTTTCTTTTCTTTATTTTTTGTGTTCTTTTTCCTTTTCCTTTTTTTCTTGGGTGGGTGGGGGGGGGGGTCGGACCTTTACTGAAACCACTTCATTTATGCCAGGGGTTAATTGAAAAGCAATCTACTCCATCCTTTGATGGAAAATACTGGGAGAATGAGATGTAAAGATTTAGAAGAAAAAACTTAGAATAAGTGCCTACAAAGAAATTATGCAGAGGAGAAAAAGTATGTCTAGACACCCCCCCCCCCATCCAAGCACACACGAAACACACGGGTCACCTGCACGCACGAACACTCACACAAGCACAGTTGCGTATATGAAGATATCTATATGTGGGAACCACTCCCTTTTGATCAAGAAATAAAGTGAGATCATTCACAACAATTAAGTCTCAAAAGTGCTGTCATCAGACAATGATATGACGCTAACTTTTGGACAGTTCAATTCAAGGTCAATATGAAAAGGCTGATGTCCATTAAAGGCTATACATAAAGAAAACTTTAGATAATTAAATTTTTGTGTTTAAACCACTCCCTTTCCATCAAGAAGTAAAGTGAGATCAATGGCAACAATTGTCTCCTTTCTCGTCTGACATGGTTAAATCAAACGCAAAACAAGATCCTAACATAAATAAAAATAATGATTCTGTCATGGACATTGGCCAAAAATCTTAGCAAAACATGATGGGCTCAGTGTTCAATGGGAGTTCAAATGTTACATTGTTAATAAGTATAGTGGGCATGGTTTTTCTTCTGCCCTTTTCCTCTTCCTGCTATGCACTATTTAAGTGCACCAGGTCCAAGTTGTGCTTTATTCTCTTAATATATCCACAGAATGAATGTATGAATTTTGCTTCCACCCAATAATTACTTAAAGAATAAATTAAGTCAATAACGATTTATGATTGGGGGTCAGGAGCTTTTACCTTCATTGAATCTATAGGATGCAATAAAGATGTAGAAAGTGCACTTGCAAGGCCCCCAGCCAAAGCAGATTTCAGAACATTTCCAGCAGATATTTCCACAGGAGGCGGCACAGCCACAACAGTAGCAGCTTCAAACCATACACTCCTGTTTGTTGTTGAAGAGAAGTATCAGGTAACAAAGTTGATTTTTAAATCATTTTAATAGCAAATTTATAGTTCACAGAAGACCTTTATTTGCTGTTAGCATGTGTCTATACGAAATTAACATTGGCATATGAATAAAACTGAGTATTTAAGTCCATAAATTTCTCCAAGATAACATGTATGAACAAAGACACAAAAAAGAATAGAAAACAAACATTATACAATCATTTCATATAGCATGACATAAATCAAGAAGCAACAAATTATATAGAACATATCAGGTGTAAACGAGGACACGAAGACCAAGCAAATCCAACAACATGTGATGGCTGAGGATAATAAATATAAATGACCTTTTGTGGAGTCTTGAAATAAACCTTTAATGTGTTTCTCGAGGTTGGTTTACTGGGCATTAACATTATAAACATCTCCAGTAAGGCCAATATCTCCTAAAAGTTAGCTAGTTCATAGACGAAAGGGCATAATGGTCTTGGAAACCCCCAGATAGCAAAATCACTTGCCTGATGTGGGCTGCATCTCACAATTTGCCATCCACCTGTCTCATATCCTTGACAA
The DNA here is from genome assembly GCF_001876935.1 of Asparagus officinalis. Classification (NCBI taxonomy): domain Eukaryota; kingdom Viridiplantae; phylum Streptophyta; class Magnoliopsida; order Asparagales; family Asparagaceae; genus Asparagus; species Asparagus officinalis. The sequence continues at coordinate 3,621,801 of NC_033795.1, read as the reverse complement.
ATTTACTGACTCTTTAAGCTAATATTTATTATTAATGCCGAAAATAGTCCTTGTCATAGCTATGAGTTAGATTGTATACAATTCACAGAGCAATTTTTATTAGTGTGCATGTCCGTGTATGATTACCAGTAAAGATTGTTAGAATAAACAGTACGCATGAATATCAGTTTTGATATTGGAACTATTAGTCAGGCAGAGTGTATGACCGAAAACTGGCCATTCTATCATTTTATCTCTTTTTTCTCGTTCTTAATCCTCAGTTGATGGCAATAATACTAGATGATATAGAATAAAATTTGACAAGATTTGAAAAAAAGGAATTGGATAAGAAAATGTGAAATAAGCTAAAAGTCAAACAAGTGAAACTAACTACAATAGGAAGCATCAAATAATAAGGCCAAGAATTTGATACAAGTCTCCACTGTTATCTAGTTGAACCAGAAAGATATGCAGACAGTTAGAAGTAAATATTAGACCTGCTCAACTAGTCTAAATTTGTTTTACCGAGGATCATCTTCTAGGCGCTCTGAAGGGAGAAGAAGCATGAAATTGCGGAAATGACTGTAGGAAATAGATTGCCCTGTATTCGCATTTAGATATCGCATCATAGCAACAGCATTATCTTCATTGGCAGGAAGGCCTGCACTTCTGAGAGATGTCAATATTTGATTCTTTTTAAGGGTTCCAGACTTGCTCAAACACAAGGTGGTATAAGCTCGAAGAATGGTCGGTTCCTTTTGCTCCATGAAGGATAAAAATTGCTTCCACCCAATTGATTTTGCAAATAAGTTACTCCTAGTACGGCGCAAAAGATCACGGGCATACTTCCTTGGTAGCTTTCTATTTCTCATTGCAACTTCAAGGTCTTCAAGAGTTACTTGGCCATCACCATCTCTATCCAATTCCTCAAAGAACCTCCGCCCTGCAACATAATTGAAATTTTCAATCATCAAGATAACCAGACTTTTCAGTCATCAACCAAAGTAGGCAGCACATAATACAACTTGAGAAAAAACCCTCTTGCCTTACCGATACATGTCAGTGATGTCACAAATAACCCATAGCCTTTCTCCACATATGCATGGTGCACCATAATTTTGCCTCAACGATATTGACACCCTTTTGATAATATCATGATCACAATTTTCTAGATGAATTTGGAAAATATGCATTTGCAATGTTGCCCTATAAGTTTAGTGATACACATACCAACAAGTGTCTAAAAGTGCATGCAAGCTTATTACTATAGAACTCAAGCACTGAAGTACATAATAAGCAACATAAACACCAAAACAATAAGTAACTTAGAGGGAGACGTCACAAGGATGCCCACATGAATGAACTAACAGAAACATGAAATGACCAACATCATACCTTCACATTCAGTGTACCGAAAGAAATCATGAACAGAGAACAGCTTCTTCTTGTCAGGGTGCTCTGAAGACGAAGATTTCCCCAGCTGAGGAATGAACTCAATCAACTCGGTAAGTGATACGTTGGGCAGAGTAGATTTCCAGTTCTCAACGGTAGACAACGGAATGTTCAATATCCCACCTGCAGACTTCTGCGCTCCACCGACCTCACCTTCTTCTTTATCCTCATTAGAAACCCTAGACCCACCTTCATCGCTAACAGTAGAGGCTGCAGCAGCATCAACCAAATTAGCAGGCGCCCCTCCAACCCTAGCAAACCTAATATTTGCTAGAAGCCCATTGACCTCTGCCTTCTTCCCTTTAATAATCCCTGCAATCAGCTTCCTGTGATCAAACATCTGAAGATTTTGAACCAAATTATTGAGCGCGAGGCACAGCAGCAATTCAAGCGACAATCTTTCCTTATCCCTAGAATCCAATCTCTTAACCTTTTGCCTCTGCTTAGATTTTATGTCATTTTGCTGCAAATTTGGATCCCTGAAGCCTTTCTTCTTCGATTTAAACGGACTAGGAAACGCCTGAACAAAATTATTCACAAAAATCGACCAAGAAACGGCAAAATGCAAGCAATTGGAACAAGACTCGTCTCTTTCCTCTTCATCCTCCTTCACTCCCCGTTTCTTGCTCGAATTGGGGAAAATCGATCCGATCAACGATCTAAAACCTTTCTTCTTCTCATCCGAGGCGTCGATAGCCATCCTCTCCATGGATCCACTGGATCTAGCGAAGAAATCGAAATCCCTCGGCTCGAACCTCGAATCCTTCGACCAATGGGACTCGAGATCTTTAGAGAATCGAATGAATCCTGACTCGAGAGGGGAGATTGCATCTCTTACGGATTGGAGGAAGGATTCCACTGGATCGGCGCGCGAAACCATCGGATGGAAACGAAACCCTAGATGATCGCAGAATTTGAGAGAAAAATAGCATGAAATTGATCGTGAAATAAAAAACCTAAACAGAATCTGAGCTTGAGAGAGAAGAAATGGCGGAGGCGAAGTGGGAGGAGAGAGAAGTAAAGGGTGAGGCCGAGGGTTTTTTTGGGGACCATAGATTTGGACCAGTGAAGGGAACTCAAGGGGCCCACATGATGTTTACCAGGAGAACAAGTTCGGTGGGGCCCAATACCTATTGTGTGCTTTGAGCTTGCCGAATTCCTTCCGTTGGTATTATTATAGTATATTATTTTTTCTGTGGATAACGCAGGATAGAAGATGACGTTACGGAGCGGCGCCACGTAAGAGTGAGGGCAGCAAGGATAAAATACGGTTCGTCCGGAACAAAGACAATATCCGCTGTAAGGTTTAGGACAGCAAACAGACTTTTTAGAGCGGTTGTTCGACACGTATATATATCCATCTTCGTATTTAAGATGCATAGGGTGGTGGTGAACTATCAAATCAAATTGTACATATTTATATTTGTTTAAAGTTATCAAATTTGAACTCCAATTCAAATATTTACATCCCACGTTTCTCGATTTTGAACTTGAATGCCCGATATTTGATCAATATTCATGAATATTTACGAATATTTATCGAATATCAAAATATATTTATTTGCTAAAGAATTTAAAATTTAAATATTATTTAAACTTATAAATAAAAAATATTACTATAGAATTATTATGTATATATATTTCATTGAAATATTTAATTAGAAAATTAATTTAAGATTCTCTAGGTCTCTCAAATTTAGTATATAGGACTTAAAAAGAAAATGTAAGCGAGTTGAAAATAGAGCATCATATTCATAATAATACAAGCTATATGCGATCAAATGTTAAACGAATATTTGATAAGCAAAAGAATAGAATACGCATCTGGTTAGATTCTATTAATTAATAAATTTTAATATTAAATATTATTTGTTTAGTGTTAAATGAAGTACCAAATCGAATTTGACTGAATAATTACTCGAACAATTATCGAACTATTTGTTAATTATTTGATTCATTTCCACCCATAAATTTGTATGCCTTATTCAATTTGGTGTTTTATGGAAAAGATGCTATATTTTATTCGCATATCCAGAAATTACATTAACAAATATTGTGTTTATAAAATTAAGTTTTATGTGTATTTTTTATAAGAACGGACAATATGTATTGAGGTAATAGTCAAGTTATTTCAAATTTAGTCAATGTCCTAAAAAATTTATACTTTTGAAATTACTATATTTTATAATTAACTTAGGTTAAAATCACTTATATATAACATCATCATCCATATCCTTAGTTGTACTTAACCCCCTATATTATTTATTATAACTTGGCACTCTTCCCTTAAGAATTAAGATGGGATAACTGCTAATACATGAGCTTATTGAATGTATAGACGAGGGAGTTATGTGCAATTTATCTTTTAGTTTATTATATCTCTGTATTTTTATCTTTTTCTACGTTTTTTAAATATCATGCTAGTTTGATTCAAATCATATCATATTCCCATGCATATTAATTGGTTCAAATCATATCATATTCTTATGCATAAACCAGATTTACTTGCTCACCAAGTAAATTGTATGACCGTTTCAGCTAATAGGATAGTGACACATGAACTAACTGCTTTGCTTAGGCAATTATTATAAATACTCCCGCTTATCTTAGGTGAAGATATCTCATACCTTAATCTCTGGGTACCGCAGATCTTGGTTGGTAAGACCATATATTTTCATTGGTTTTTTTTTCTTTCATTTGTATTAACGTGGTGTTTTTAGTAAGATAAGACTTGACGTTAAATTTGATATTATTCTATATAAAAATAGTCAAATCGCTATACTTAGTAGTAGGAAAATAACTAGATCGGTATTAGTTCTGATATTAATAACATAATATAGTAGGTGCAAGGAAAAAATATCATATTGAAAATGGATCTACTAGTAATCCCAGTTTGGTAAATTATCCATTTTATATGCAAATATTCTTAATCGTAACTCGTTATATAATAGTCAGGTTATAAGTATCTGACGTCTATGATTGCTTATAAAATTGACAGGGCCGAATATAAGTGAGTAATTTAAAAAGGTTATTTTTTGATAATCTTTGAAACTTCAGGACATGGGACTAACGATGATCGTAGTCGGGCTTCAATTTCAATCGTGGGCAATCTGGCCCAACCATATTGGGCCATAAAGCAATCCTTTGGCCCATTGTGAGCTGTAGCCCATTTTTTTTCATCGTCTTCACCACATGCAATCGTTTCTATCGTCGGCATCTCTTTCATACAAAAACGTGTGATGATTTTTATATAAAAAATGTGTTGCGTGAGGTCACTTTTTTAATTAGAATAACACAGCCGAAAACACTATTGCCTTGAGAGTAAAGTTGAAAATACTTGTGGCTAGGGGCGGACTTGTATTCTAGCATGGGGTGCAATTTGATGTAGAACGCATTGCGAGTATATTCATAGAGAAAATGGGTCGTTAGAAACCTAAATGTGGGCCTGACAAAAAATAAATAAAATAATTTGCAACGAATAAGGAGTCATATCTCCTAAACTATACGTCAGAATTGGACGAATTATATGTATAAAAATCGCGTGTGTTTTCTAGACAGAGTCAACCAAACCCATCATTCTTCAAATTTCCGCCATTTGTTTCGTGAAATTTCCTTCAGATTGAGAGATATTAGGGTTTTTATTTGTTTTTTTTACTATTTTAAGTAATATTTAGGGGAATGTTTTGATTAGGAAACAAATCAGATTTGATTTCAAAATTGACCGGTTTTCCCAATCATGGGGAGTCTTTCAATGAGAGTTTTGTTATTTCTACTTTTGGTAAAGTTATGGTCATATTAGAAGTAATGTTTGTTTTCTATTTAAGCGGGTGATTGTAAGCATAAATTTTCATCAATAAAATTTTCATCTTTATTATATTTTTTCCCGTGGATTTGAAGTTCTTCATGGATTTCGAAGATCTTTTTTTTGTGGATTCAATGAACAATCCTTAGTGGATTTTGAGATTTCTTACTTCGCCGCTGCGTTACAATTGTATCTCAAAACATTTCATAATTACATTATTAAGCCTAATTTCAATCTTCCCTTGTTATTTTAAAATTTGTACCCTAATGACCCATGTTTGGTTATATAACCAATAAGCAGTAGTCCATTTGAGCTCATTTCCACTAAGGGGGTGTTTGGTTCGTTTCCATAAAATAATGGAAATGGAATCCAAGGCAAATAACCATTTCCAAAAAAAATTTTGGATCATGCAGGAATCCACAACTTGTGTTTGGTATAGAATGATGAAGTGAAGAATAGGAAAGCATTTCCAAAACTCATGTTTGTTTCATTTCCAAAAAATTTAAGGAGTTGTGAGAGTAATTGATGAGTTGTCAATTAGTTGTCAGATTTCCAGCTCATTTCAGAGCTTTAAAAATAGATTTGGCTTTTCCATAAAGTGTGTTGTCATGTCAGCTTTTAAGAAATGCATTCTTAAAAAAAAAAAGTTGAACCAAATGACAGTTTTAGAATCCAAAAATGTCAAAAAACCTACTTTTTGTTCCAAAACTGCATGATTTCCAAAAATTTAGCCTAACCAAACACCCCCTAAATAGTTCATCTCGTTTGACCTTAAAAAAATTGCTGCGTAAGGCCACCTTTTTTGGATCTGTCCTTGCTTTTGGCTAGAATCTACGACGAGGAATAAGAAACGTAAAGGGTTAATACGTTAAAATATTAGCTCAAGGGCTTGTTATAAATTTCAGATAAGTATTAGGAGTTGATCTTACTTTGCGCTCCGGAGCCAACTGATCTCTATGCTAACCCAGCGGCGGATCGGTCACGTGACCCCCACTTTGGTCAAGGTGGACCAAGATCGAACACCTTCCTAAATCTCTAGTCTCCAACTGTCCAACTAAAAAGTGCATTTCACAAAACCCCTCTTAAGTTTGGGTTTTCTTAGAAAGCCCCCTTCTTCATTGTTTTTCAAAAAACTTCCAAAAAGCATGACCCACAATTTTCATCAGCAATTTTTTTTTAATGTAGTTATTATCCATCCATGTGACAAAATCATCTAGCATCATTATAGTTTTTTAAAAGATACTGAGTAATTTTAGGGCATTTTTCTAAAATCTACCAACTAAAAAACTCATATCGCAATTCAAGGTTCAAACTAGAAAAATCATGATTAGCGACAAATACTAAGGACCGAATATTTAGATCACGTGATTATGATATACATTGAGAACGTCGTATTTGATAATGTTGTTAATGATGTGATTATATATATCTTTTTTTCAAAATATGAAAACTTGTGGAAGGTATTGTAATTTTTTTAATTGTTAATCGTGTAGCGACACCACTTTTTAAAAATTCAAGGTTCAAACTAGAAAAATTCATGATTAGTGACAAATATTAAGATTGCTAATCGTGTAGCGACACCACTTTTCAAAAGCAGCGAATCCCCGGCCACGCTAACCCCTTCACTAAGGGGCTGTTTGGTTAGAATTTTTTTTCTCTTGAAAGCCTGCCAAAGTATCATTTTTGGCAGGCTTTCAGCCCAAATCACCTATAAAAAAGAAGAATTTGACTGAAAGCCTGCCAAAAGTAGCATTTTTGACACTTTTGACAGGCTTTTAAGAAAAACTTTCCCTTAAAAACTGGGAACCAAACAGCCCAACCTTCCAAAGTCATGTAATTCTTGATCATCGGTCGCCAATCATCTCGACTCAAACTCACGTGCCACGCACGGCGATAAGACCCATCCGACCGAGTTATAATGCGATCACGGTCCTCTCATGAGTACATCCTTACGCCCCACGCGTGCATCGTAATTATACCCATCCACCAAACATATATATACGTGGACCACACGTGATCACGTTTTTACTGTTTTATTGGTTAAAATAAAGTTCGACGTCCTTCTCGTCGAGTGCTGCAAATATCTCAACGGCTTTGGATTCTGTCGATGCTATGCGGAGATTTGTTCCAGCCAAAAGGAGCGACCCGCTTCCTTTGCGTGTGAGAGTCCGGATTCTATCGGTAATCGCCGCACGGTGGGGGAGATTCTGAACCTCTAGAGCAAGTGCATAAAGCTCCTAGTTGGGAGTCCTAGTCACCAAGCTCTCAAGAGCTCTCAAGCATTTTAGAATAAAAAAAATAAAAAAATAAGCCTTGGGAGGCCCTCCTTCTTTTATGGAGCTCCAACAAGCTCCTAGTTAGGAGCTCCACCAATATTAAAAAATCCCTCTTCTATTTTAATATTTTACCCATTACTCAACGCTCATTTTTCAACTCTAATTGCTCATTTATTTCATTTACCAGATCTTTGTATCTATTCTATTTCATTAAATCATTAAAAAAACAAACAAAAGAGACTGAGCCACTTAAAATTCTCATCAGGAATACCAAGCCCCTTCTCATCTCCCCTCATCTCAAAAGAGACCTCTTCATATCCCCAACCCCAAACCCAGACCTTGAGACCTCTTCATCTCCCGTCGAATCAAATCCACGCCTCTTCATCTCCCGTGTCAAAGTCTCTATTTTGCCGAGGACTTGCCGATCGGAGCTCAGGCCTTGCCGATCGGAGAGGGGACTTGCCGATCGGAGATGGTCTATCAGGTTAGAACCGGTCAAAGTCACTATTTTGATTAATCGAGCATTCTTCATTTTGGAAAAGGTTGGATTTTTTGCTTCCTTTTTGGGCAAATTTTGATCACTCTACAATTGTGTTTTTGTAGGGGGGTGGTTTTGTAAATCTTGCACAGCTTGGGAGCTCCCAAGCGCTCCACAAATTTGTGGAGCGCTTGGGAGCTCCCAAGCTGTGCAAGATTTACAAAACCACCCCCCCACAAAAACACAATTGCAGAGTGATGATAAGCCTAACCGTAATTTCTATGTATGTACGGGGATATATGTTTTTATTAGGGGTTGTTTGGTTCAATATGAGTTTTTAGCATATGAGGTGGATTTGAAATTCTTGGAGCAAAAATGTCTCCTTCTTATTTATGGGATTCCATATAGAGTGTTTGTTTTTAAAAAAAAAATATTGGTATTAGAGCATCTCCAACAGCTTCCCCAAAATTTTCTCCAAAATGGAGAAACAAAAGTCATATTCTCCAAATTATTTTTGCTCCAACTCCAACAGCTTCCCCATTTTGAAAAATCGCATTTATTACAATAATAAAGCTCTCTCCAAAAATTTGGAGAATGCTGCAGATTTGGGGAAGGCTCCCTATTTTTTCTCCTCCTTCCCTATTTTGGGGAATGTGATGGGGAATCTGTTGGACCAAAAAAACCCTCTATATTCTCCAAAATTGAGTATTTCAAGAAGATGGGGAAGCAATTGGAGATGCTCTTAGATATCCATAAAATTAAAAAAGTTAGAACTTTTGGGATTTGCCAAATCCTACAGTTTGGAGAGGATTTGAATGCTAAAAATTTAAAGTTGTAGCATTAGATATCCATACAATTTGTACTTTTCTATATTTTAAAGTTTGAATCAAATAATAAACTGTAATTTCTAGAATTTGCTTTCCTCTGATCAAGTTGAACCAAACATAAGATTAAGAATTCCAAAATATGTTAAAAACACATGGACTTAAAATTCTTGATGAGATTCCAAATCCTATAATTTTAGAAATTGAACCAAACAGTCCCTTAATCCATCTATCTTTGATTTATTAATCTAACTATCTTCTAGTAAAAAAAAATGTCCATGCCTTTAACTTAATCGGTTCAACATTTAGCATGTATCCTAATTGAGAGAATACCGGTACAAGTATTTAGAATTTCCACACATCTAAGTAATGAAAATAATATATTTGGTCAAGATTAAAGTAAAATAAATCATAGTTGATTTCTAAACATTCAGTTTCCATAACTTGCTACTACTTCCTTCTCTCTTTACCAAAAAATGAAGAAATTAATACGTCACTTTTAATAAGAATTCTCGTGAATCTGGCCACAATCATCTTTAAACTCGTTTCGTTTCAAAAGAAAACGATGAGATGCCAAAAGACTTTGTCATGCATCAAAACTCAGAGAATCAACTTTTTAAAAACCCGTATGTTGTTGAGGTTATTAATACGTGGGTATATGTTCCACATTAGATATGATATGAAAATTTGATGACTTTAAAATAGAAGTTGAGATCAATACCTAGTATAGCTATAATTTTTGAATTAAAATTTGATTTCTAGCCTCCATTTAAGGACCATCAACACTGATTTCAGTCTTATTCTCCCCCAACAATGATATCAGAGCTAATGTCACGGTCCTTAAAGTCTGATTCTCCCCTAGTAAATGATATGAGAGCTAAGGCCATGGTCTATGAAGTCCAATATGAAGGCCGAGGGTGTAGAGAGAACTTACATATGCAATTAGGTCTAATATAGTTTGATTAGCCACAATGAGTGAAGTGGTGGGAGATTTTATGAATGTTTAATAACCATCTGCTGAATGCATAGTCTGATTAGCCCACGGATAGTTACCATGAGTGAAGTGGTGGAAAATTCTACATAATTTTTATAGCTATGTGCTGAATGCATAGTCTGATTAGCCCACGAGTGAAGTGGTGCAAGAGTTAATGAATTGGTTAGTCCACGAGTGAATGCACAGTCTGATTAGCCCACAAGTGAAGTGGTGCAAGAATTAGCGAATTGGTTAGTCCACAAATGAAGTGGTGTAAAACTTAGAAAGTCTTACAAAAGATTGAAGTGTAGATGAAGACTATACCATGCTCACCAATTAAGGGGGAGTTTTGGATGTTATTAATATGCGAGTATTATTTCACATTGGATATAATAAGAAAGAGTAATAAAGTTAAAATATGATGTTATTAAATTATAGTTGAAGAGAGAGTTTTTGAGGTTATTAATATTTGGAGTATAGTCCCGCATTAGTTATGATAAGAAAGAGTAATACGATTAAAGTAGAAGGTTATTAAACTATAGCTGAAGATTGAACTGTACTAAAAAAATTAAGGAGTCTTCCTTAAAGTTATTAATATGTGAGTATATTTATAATAGAAAGTTATTAATATGCGAGTATAATCTCGTGGGATATGATAAGAAAGATTTAATCATGTATGACTCTTATACCCGTCAAAGAACACAACGTTATTGTATCAAATCTTTGAAGATCACAGTTTCATATTTACAGTATGGAGACCCAAAAAGGGTAATTTGCTAAGACTAATGAACTTGAGAAAAAGACTGAATGCTTAATTCAAAGCATCTTTTTGACAAATAAAAAAGAGGAGGCGTACCTCTTTTTCAATTTGTTTATTTTTCAAACACGTGTTTGCTACGTAACCCATGGGTGCACGATGGGCCCTACTGAATTCCTATTTACGAATCACGTAGTCATCACGAGATGTGGGCCCACTCTGATTAAGAGGTGAGTGTGCAGCCCGGGTCCGGTGACGTCCAGCACAGCCGCCAGATTAACGAGTCAAACATATTATTTCTCACAGTACCTCATTAATCTCAACCCTAATCATACGCGGTGGAGGTAACTTTGAACCACCGCGAACAAGCCTGTTGCCCTTGAGAAAATTCTCATTTGGCCCCTTAAAATTTCCCCCCTTAGCAATTATCATGCCCCTTAACCTCCTCGACTTTTGGGTGATTTGCACTAATAGTTCTGTAAATTAGAGAAACCCTAAACTCTCAGTACTTTCATAAGGTACTTTCGAAAATAGTTACCTAGAGATTTTTATAAATTTTGTTCCAGGGTTCATTGGAGAGGATATAAGGGGAAAATAACGAGGAAAGTTTTTTTAATGAATTACTGAGAAAAAAACTTTCGTAACTTTCGAAAGTTCAGAAAAGTTTTGTGAAATCCTCAAAGTTTAGAGGGATTTCTAAGTTAGAAGTTCAGAAAGTTTATTGCTAATCACCTTGAACTTCAGTAGAGGTTTATGGCTTTAGCCTAGCAATATGGACAAAGTGAAAGTTTTTTCCCTATATACGTTTTTATCTTTCTAGATTGTATCATGCTTTATTATTTTCTTGTTAGTGAAACCTTAGACGCTTTAACATCAAAGCATACTTAAAAAATTTTTGGTCAATTTCACAAAACCTCCATAAACCTTTGGTGTTGG
>NC_033795.1:3602163-3610314 GCF_001876935.1 Asparagus officinalis | reverse complement strand
AATTTTCTCATATGACCCCCCTATATGTAATTTGTAAATAAGTATTTTTTTTTGGAGAGAAAAAATACAAAATTTAGAAGAGAGGGCATATTGCACGTAAAGACGAGATATGAGATTTTCACTCAAAGTCATTTTAGTTATTTATGAACTATACGAAAACTTGCTAAGTGAGATAATATAAAATTCAAGGAGATTTTGTAAAACTCCTGATAGTTCAAGGGGATTATTTAAAGTTTAGGGGGCTATATCCAACATTTTCTAAAGTTCAGTGAAGTTTGTGTGAAATAAAACCCTTTTTTTTTATCGATTTATAATCTTATATGAGAAAACAAAAACCCTGAGAGAGCGAGCGGTTACTCTACCCAAAAAAGCATTTAAAATTTTAATTTTCATTAAAGTTGCTGTTATTTAATAACATTTTTCTCTCAGTTCTCAACACAAGTCAAGAAAGAGACAGCTCGGTTCCGTTGTCAAAAGAAAAGGCTCGCCCTTGGTGGGCCCCACCTCCCTCCACCCCTCAGGGTGAGGCCACAGAGGAGCCAGCTGCCCCTGCCGATCGTTATACTTTGCTGCCGAGGCCACTTCTTTATTAATCCCTGCCTCCAGTTTTTTTTAGAGAGAGAAAGCTCACGGGAGAGACAGAGAGAGAGAGAGAGAGAGAGAGAGAGCATCAACTGTTGTCTCTGAGATCTTAAGATCCCAACGCAACCAGGTAAAAGAGCCCCCCTTTGGAAAAAAAGCTAGCCTCTTTTATTGATGAAAATACTGATCTTTTTCCAGTAATTTTGATTTCAGTGCTGTAATAATCAATTTCTGCTTCATGGGGATTGTTAATTTTTATTGATTTTTATCTTGCCTTGATTTTTATATTGATGTTAATTAGAAGGAGATGGGGAGAAATGGGAAGTGGCTAGTTGCTGTTAAGAGAGTGTTCAGCCCTGAATCGAAGGAAAAGAAAGCACAGGTATTTTATTTTATTTTATTTTTTGATGATTTCAGCAACCGGGTTGCAATCAAAATGTCTACTTTCTCACTGATGTGCTAAAACTTGCAGAAGAAGAAGAAGAAATCTAAGAAGAGATGGGGGTTTGGTAAATGCAACGACTTTGATCCAGATTCGTCAGATGATGCTCCTGTTCCTCAGGAGCAGAGAAAGCTATCTGGTTCTGAGAATGATCAGAGCAAGCATGCATATTCAGTGGCTCTTGCTTCTGCAGTCGCAGCGGAGGCTGCTCAAGTTGCAGCCCAGGCTGCTGCTGAGGTTGTTCGCCTCACAAAATCAGCGAGGTTCACGGGGAGATCGAAGGAAGAGGTTGCTGCTATTAAGATCCAGACTGCTTTCAGAGGTTACATGGTATAAATTTATTTATCCTCTTTTGATATGAGTGGTGGTGTTAAATTTATGGTCCTAATTATATTTCTCTTGTGCATAGTGTTGAAGGTTGAATGCATGCTTGTTGCTTTTTGAAAATTCTGGATGTTTTGTTTAGTGCAACATTATCTAGTGAATTATGCGAAATTAGAATATTACACGTCCGCGAGGACTGAATTTTACCTATCGGAAATCAATGAAGTGAACTTAAAATATACAATGAGAAAATTAGCAGGTTGCTTCTGATTTCCCTTAATTCAAAATTCCCAATATTCTTGTGGTTTCCTATCACGATTTTTGAAGCTCAGAAACCCAGAGTATTTAAATCGCTTAATTTTATGAAGGTTGTGACTTTAAAAATCCAACACCATTAAGTTGTTTTTATTATTATGTATTTTGACTCCTTCAGATTGAATTATAGTTGGTTAACTTGCGTGCGTTCATTTAACAGGTATGACCGTTATCAATTAGTATTGTTATCAAACTTTTGTATTGATCACAAGAGCATTGTTCCATAAATTCTTTAAATTTTTCAGTCAATCATTCTGATTGATCATGGGAATTAAGATCATGTTCTACACTGTCCTCTAGGGAAGTACTTATCTTAATTGACTTTTACAACAATGCATTCATGATTCTATATGAAACTGGCTGTACGAATATGAGAATAAATGGGATGATCACTAGTGGATACAGATTTTGATATTGTTCAAGTTCATGTTCTCATAAGTAGAACATGTAATTAAATGATGTTACTATCTAAAGAAAGTATTGCACAGTGCTAAGTGGATATCCTACTGCATTTACTCTTCTGATTTTATCATTGTAGTGCTCGATAATATCCTTACCATCTGAAGCTATCCTCAATAACTCATCACATGATTTTGTTTCTATCCTTTTCTCCAAGAAAAGGCAATATGAGAACAAATGGTGTTATCACTAGTGAGGTCAAATTTTGATAGTATTCTAGTTGGTACAGCTAACTCTTCCTCAGAAGCAGTAACTACTGATAAATGACATTCTATCTAAAGCAAATATTCCACATTATTAAGCGGATCTTTGCATTTATTCTTCTGATTCTATTATTATAATGCTTAGTAATATCCTCAATAACTCATCACATGGTTTTGTCTCTCTCCCCTTTTTCTCCGAGTAAAGGCGAGGAGGGCATTGCGGGCTTTGAGAGGACTAGTTAGACTTAAGGCATTGACAAACAGCAATGCTGTCAAGTGCCAAGCTGCCGCCACTTTACGTTGTATGCAGACACTGGCGAGAGTTCAAGCACAGGTCCGTTCAAGGAGAATCAGAATGTCAGAGGAAAACCTGGCTCTTCAGAGACAGCTGCAATTAAAGCATGAAAGAGAACTCGAGAAATTGCGGGTAAGTCATCCATTATCTCATTTATTACATTTAACATATAAACAAGGCCTACTTATAGTTCTGATTTCGTTATTAATTGTAATCTTGTCACTTCTACTCATTGGTGCATTTAATGGTCTCCCTTGCTCATAACTGCCTATCAAAAAAAATTTGCCTAGCTTATTTTCTCTATCAACCTTCATGATGATAGGATCTACTCTTGATTTCTGATATGATAAGATGATACATAAATAGAGTTAATATTTACAGCATCAAGAAGTCCTTGCTGATCCTTGACATTTGATGTTTGAGGAATTTTGGAGTGTTTCAATATAAGATAGGAAGAAGGAAGGACTTTGACGTAGATTCCATTATCTATAATGTAGCCCGTTTCAGTCTTCGGTTCAATGAGTCAAGCTGTTAAAAGTATAATCACCAACGCTTCTGAAGTGAGGATAACTGATACCAAGAGGCGTAAATGATACATGTTGGCAAGAGGACAATAGTTTTATGATAGGAAAAAATGCACAGGAGATAGATTAAGATAAGTCGGTTGTTTTACAATTGTCATGAGTTGCTATTAGAACCATAAACAACCTCATCCTTATAAGCTATGTTACCAGGGTACTTCTATTTGGAAGCGGTACCTGTACCCAACATGTACATGTACCCGTACCCATACCCAAACATCTTGGATACATTTTTTTTGGGATACAAGGGAAACTTGGTAAGGCAGGAGGATCCCCGAGCCTGAGTTCGAGTCCCCCACCCTTACCAATAAACCCCGGGTGAGCTGGGTACCCCCTACCCCGCCCAGTCACCAGGATTGTAGGACACTTAGGATGTGGGTGGCAAGCCTCGAACCCGGACCTTTGGCTAGGAATGTTTGTGACTTGCCACCCACCCACATGCGGGGTGTTTCTTGGATACTTCTTGAATGTATGCATACGTTTGTTCAAGCGTATACTCAATTATATGCTACATGTTATTCATTTAAAACGCTTCTCACACTTCTTAGATGTATATTCTACACTTCACATCTATTTCTAATGTATTGATCTTATACAATGAAAAAACAATATTGATTTTATGTAAATTATTAATTTTAATAATATAAATATACTGTACATAACATACATAATTATAGCCGAGTCGCCATACGCTACCTTTTATAAATTTGTCGTGTCCTGTACCAATACCTGTACCCGCAACCATACCCATGCAACTTAGCTTATCAGTGGTTTTCTTCCTTATCACATGAACAGAGTTTAGTCTCTTTCCCGGTCACCATAAATTCTCTAGTGTCATGTCTCCTTGTCCTTTAATTAATTCTTTGGTATTCATATTCTACTCGCAATTTGCATATCTTTTTGTCATGCTCATATAGATTTTTCTTTTCTTGAAGAGCTACCCCAATTGGTTCCCTGATAAACCTTATTAAAGTGAAAAATAACACAAGTTGCTGGAATTAACTATATAGCAAAATGTTTCTTGTTGAGATCACCTCCCATGATCATAATTTCAAACTTTATCGCTAGATTTTTAGCTCTCCTTAGACTATCATCTAACTCTGCTCATTTTCGTACACTACACTTCTTCAGTAGTCTTTGCTTCTTGAAATATTCCCGAAGGAAAAATGAACTTCGATCAAACCCGCATCTGAACTGGCTTTAGGCGTTACAAAGTGATCATATACCATCAATAAACACATTCAAGGCTGTTTGAAATAATCTTCTTATCATGATAACAGATGTCGGAGGAATGGGACGACAGTCTTCAATCCAAAGAACAAATCGAAACCCATCTACAGAACAAGCAAGAGGCATTCTCTCACCAGGTACCCTCCCACATTCATCTATAATCATTCACTAACATACCAAATATTTCGTATGCTTAAACCCCATTAAACTTCACAGTGGAAGGCCTCTTCAAGATCAGCAAATCCTACATTCTTGGATCCGAACAACCCTGAATGGGGCTGGAGCTGGATGGAGCGCTGGATGGCTGCTCGGCCATGGGAAAGTTTAAACACTACTGAACAAGGAAAATCTCCCTCGACTCCTCCCACCAAAAAGCCCTCCATGGCCAGAAAAATTAGGTCAGCCAGCCCAAGAAAAGGTTGGGCCCATGTAGATAGCATGAGCGTGCAGTCCGAGCGTGCGAGGCGACATAGCATGGGTGGTGGGTCATCTCTCTCCATCCGGGATGACGAGAGCCTGAGCCAGAGTCAGAGCCAGGCGAGCACCGCAATGACTGTGCCTAGTTACATGGCACCAACAGAGTCGGCTAAGGCCAAGGCGAAGTACCGTAGCTCGTTAATGAGTAATCTTGATTCATCTTCGGAAAGGAGCTCGGTGACCTCAGTGAGGAAGAGGTTGTCTTTTCCGTCGGCTGTGCCGGTGACAGTGGCGGCGCGGCNCGCGGCGGCATTCAGTGCCGCCAAGGGTGGATGTGGGCCCCTTGAGAAGTAATGAAGGGAAGAGGTAGCTTGATTAATTTGAGTTTGTTAGCTTGGCTTTGTTTAGAGTGGTTGTGTTTGATGTATTTGTTATTAGGTTTTTGATTTTGTGAGTAATTTTTTTTTGGGTGTTAACAAGTAAAACTGGCATATAAACATCGGAAGTTGGTTGTGTAAGAGTTTTGTGTACTTATTTTATGACTGAATCCTTTATTCTAAAGTGGAAGAGTTCTGTGTATTTATCTTGTGATTGAATCCCTTTACTAATGTGTCAAGAGATGGAATTGTGGTAATTGATTTGTTTTGGTCGTGTCCAGGTATTTTTTTTTGTTTGGTTGTAAAGAGATCAGTTTTGTAAAAAGCAATTGTTTGGTCATTATTATTATGTTAAACCGAATAATCCAAGTGAAGGTGGACTTCCTCTCTTTCTTCAATTTTCTCCATATCCAATTTTGGATGGCGCACCTTTAAAATATTTATCGAGCATAAAACATATATTTTTAATACCCTATAAATTGTAACATGAACGGAGGATATTTCTAATACGAATTTGTTTTCGCACCAAAAGCTATGGAAAATACACACTTTAGCAGTTACAATCCTTATTTGAGGTGAAACAGAGGATTTGACGAATTAGTGTGGATATAATATTACTAACAAGAACAAGAGAGCAATGATATTAAATTACTCGATGTGCAATCAAAATAAGATAAAAGGGGGTGTTTGTTTTATTTTTTTTGGGATATGGTGTGGATTTTAAGTTTTGGGATGTAAAAAGAGGTTTTTTGGGGTTTTAGAATTTTTTTTTTGGGATATGGTGTGGATTTTAAGTTTTGGGATGTAAAAAGAGGTTTTTTGGGGTTTTAGAATTCCATAAAACTTGTTTGTTTCAAAATATTGGGGTTTTAGAATTCCATAAAACTTGTTTGTTTCAAAATAAGTTTTAGGATATTAAATCCCCAAATAACAAAAAAATAATATATTTAAGGATTCGTAAAATCCTCTTTTTCATGTGGGATGAGTGGGTGGATTTCAAAAGCTTTATACAAATTATGGATTTCAAATTCCAAAAAGTTTAAAACAAACAAAAATATTATAAATTTTAGTATTCCAAATCCCAAAATATTGTTGAAACAAACAAAGTTTTAGGAATCCCAATCCATAACAAATTACCTATAGATTTCAAATCTTATGGTAAAATCCGTATCCTAAAATTATAGGATTTGAAACAAACACCCCCTAATACCATCGCCCTCGTAGGAATAGAAGTCTGAAATAGGGAGCAGTACGTAGTTGTAAAAATCATAGGAGGAGTAACGTTAATTATGTAATAACCAGGACTCTGAATCCAAGATGGATTCAGGTGGGACTCAAAACCTATAAATATAACCCACCAAATAAACGCACCCCCTCCATATCAACCCAAATTAAATTACAACCTCCTCAAACAATCTCGCTTGCCTTCAGCCATGGCCTTCTCTCTGTTGAGAGTTGTTGGTGTTTCTGTGATGATGGTACTCCTCCTCCTCCCTGAGAGCAGCTCTGGCGCTTCTTTACCCTCGTCACCAACACTTCATCCTACTCCATCACCATCACCAGCGTCGGCACCAGGGCCAAACCCGTCGAAGGCGGCGCCGTCACCTACTTCGTCCAACTCCATCGCCATCACCGTCGAAAACACCATCTCCGTTGGAAGTACCCCCTCATACTCCATCACCATCACCATCGAACGCACCGTCCCCACCGAAAGTGCCACCTCCTGCTCCGCCGTCGCGGACGCCATCTCCGCCTATTCCACCGTCAAAGGCGCCATCTCCATCTACAACACCTACTACTTCATCCCCACCGGCTCAATCTCCATCAGAGGTGCCTACTCCATCACCATCACCATACCCACCACGAACAAGCCCGTCAATAACCACTACAATTTCACTTATAATCAGTGAGAACATGCATTTCAGAAACGCCTTCACAATTCTAACCGTCGCCCCGCCGCCACCAATCTCAAGCACTCCACCGTCGTCATCCCCGGGCTTCAACATGCAACCACAAACCACTTCCTCCTCCTCCTCGTCCGATGCTCATACTATCAAGACGTTGATTATTGCAGCAGCTTTGGGGGTCCTGGTCCTTCTTTTGCTTGTCTTAATACTGTGTCTCATTGGAATATTCAGTTTGCTTCTTTAGATTTGATTAGATTAGTTACAGGAAAAAAACACATTAGTTTTCTATATTTTTGTATAATTACTTCTTTGCATGGCGGAAGAAGTTATTAGTTCAGTTGATACCCCCCCCCCCCCCCCCCCCCACCCCGAGGATGTCAGTTACTACATATCCTTTTTAAAACAAAGGTGATGATTAATGTCAATTTATCTGGTTCTTTTTGTTTTACATAACAATATAGCTTGTTTTTGTTCAGTTTTTAGTGTTATATGATGATACGTTGATTGTATGTATGATACAGTAATACTCGTTTAGTAAATTGAACTCAGAACAAAAATACTAGGATCAACTGGTTCCCGATATGCAAAGCTTGCGGTCATCAAATCATTTTAGTCCCTCTTTAGTGCTAGAAGATATACAACTCATATTAGGAACCTTGAGAATATGAGCATTTATCTTGATTGAGGCCGTAATGAATTATCTATGATGTTGATGATATTGGAAGAACTCAGGGATCGATAGTCCTCAAACAAAGACTGTAACGTCAAAACCTGAGCTTTTGTCCAAACCATGAACCATGAATTCCATCACGGTTGCCTATGTATTCATAAATTCTATCGCTTGTAGGCTAGCTAATCAGACCTTAATCACTTTTGTGATCCATCAGACTTCAATTGGATATATCATTCGCTTATAAACCACAACTTGTACTTTGATATATATTCATGGAAGAGAATTCAACCAATCAGATCCAAAAGCTTAAACTGTCAGGCATTGATCACAGCTTTCTTTTTAATCA
>NC_033795.1:3583822-3602153 GCF_001876935.1 Asparagus officinalis | reverse complement strand
CTAAACAACATTACCTAAATTAGCTTATATTCTGGCAACTATTGATGCTCCAGTACTTATGAAAGTATTCTTTACGACTTTAAATAGAACATATTTGTCCTAATCTCTAAACCCCTAAGAGGGAGAAATTAAGCAACCTAGAACTAATGTTTAACAATGATTCCAGCAGCGTATAGAGAACGGACAACTTGATAAACGGAACAACAAATTCAAATAGAGAATCAACAGGTTTACGAGAGAAACAACAATGATTTCAAAAGCATATAAAGCAGCAATGTACACAAATAACTATCACCTGTCTATAACTGAACTGAACTCTCTGTTTCCTCTACCGAAGAAAATTACCTCTGGAGTTTGAAGAACAACAGCAATAAAAAAGATGATCTTGGCTATTTTTGCCCCTTCTTCCACAATTCACCCATCCACCTCAGCACATTGTGATTCCTCGTCTTTACGGATTCATCATCCAAATTATCTGAAAATGGAGAGCTCATCAATTTCTCAAGAAAATCTCCTTCCTTTCCAGTTCTAAGAACAGCCATTGCAGTCTCAGCTGCCTTTCTCCACTGTTCTGACTGCACTCTCAGCCTCTTCAACTCAGATTCTGTCTCCTCTTTTACTGCAAGAGCTTCATCCAGCTGAATACCTAACGTTTCAGCCATTCGACTATTCATTTCTAACTCCTCTTTAGCAATCTCAAACTTCATTGTTGCTTCCTGCTCCTTGACTCTCACCAAGTCTAGTTCCGTTATTAGAACTTCAGAATTCTTATCCCTCTCCTCTCGTTCTTTTATTTTCAACTTCAGCAGCTTATTCTCATGCATAATTCCCTGTAGTTCTGTCTCTTTATCCATAAGCTTTGAGCCCAAGCTGGATTTTATCTCACCGACTCTTTCTTTTATCTCTGACTGTAGCCTCTCGTTCATTTCTGATACACTTCGACTATGAGCATCCTTTTCTGATAGTTTTGCCTTCAGTGCAGTAATTTCAGCCTGTGTATCTTTCAATGCTGATTGCAAGTTAGCTTCTTGTGAAATAGATTTATTTCTTAAATTTTCTTCCAGTTCATAAGCAGACAGGATCAGAACCATGTTTCTAATTTCTTCCTCCTGGTACTTTACATGGGTACTTTCAAGTTCTAAAGCAAGTTCTTCCTGTAACTTTTTTATAGTTTCTTCGAGTATATTTTCTTGAGCTCTGGACTTCTCTAGCTCAGAAACTACGGAGTTAAAGGATTCCATTAGCGCGGACCCATCTGAAAGGAGAGTGTCTACTGTACTCTTTGCAATTTCTAGCTGATGCTGAGTCTCATCAGCCGCTTCATCCTTTGCTGGTGGCTCTTCACACTCTTTCAACTTGAAGTCTTAAGTTCTTCAACAGTAGAAATTGTTCTACCCATTTCTTGCTTCAATTCCACAAGCTCAGAATTTGCAGTTTCAGATTCATCGGCATAAACAGACTCAGACTCAATGACTTTTGAAAGGTGCATCCTAAGCCTTTGGATCTCCTTTGAAGCAAAGCTGAGAGCTGCCAAATCAAGAGCATGCTGGTTCTTTAGGGCATCAAGCTCAGATTGCCATGCTCGATCTCTCTCCTTAGAAAGTTCACGGAGTTCTTTGATCCGATCATCTTCTGATGCAGAAAGATCGATGTTCTTCCAATGCAAATCTTTGTATTTTGAAGATAATATAGAGAGCTGATTTTTAGCCTCTTCGAGTTCTTGCTGTGCTCGTCTCTTTTGGGTCTCGGTTAAAGCAAGTTGTTCCTTAGTTCTTGTCAAATCCTCTTGAAGTAGAGTGACTTGGGTCTCTAGCTCACTAGCATGCCCTGGATTCTTCATCAAGTAACATTCTTTGAGTAGAAAACAAATCGTAATATGAGATATTCAGGAAAGAAACTACATATTAGACCTATAGCACTAGATCAAAGCATAACTTTTATGGGCACATAACAAACTTTTTGTTGAATACCAACCAGGGTTAGTAAACATTTAGAGACAAATACTTCAGATCCAAATTTACTTTCAACTAGGTTGTCTAAAAAGAAGTTCACTTAAAACAGTTTCTCTGAGTTCCTATGTAAACTAAGATATTTACTCGATATGTCAGACCATTTAGACATTTTATCAGATGATTTGTAAACCATGCAAAATAAAAATATTAAACATACTATTTCAATTTATTAACGTTTAGAAGTCACATTTCAAAAAATAAATTCAAAAATTTTTTATAAGTGTTGCGAAAAAAAAAACGTCTTCCCAGCACTCCTACAAACAAATGATTCTTTTCAAGTGTTTCTAACAACTAGATTACAGAGTGATAGTTATACCTCCAGACTAAAAATTTTAGGCATCCAATTCTTTAGAATTTTGCTTCTAACTGTTTGATATAATAATTTGAAGCATTTTCAAGAATCAAGCTTGTTACATATAACTTGTCGAAACAAAACATTCAAAGCTTGATTTTCCAAAATTGAGGTGATTGCCAGTAGCAATTATATACAGAATAATGGAGGTAGTAGTGAGGTATTAATAAAGAAGGCGATGGTATTAATATAGTGGCAATAATTTATGGTAGTGAGGTATATTAATATAATGAAGTGTCCAGAAATTCAAAGATTTTTACACTTGATCAACAAGCCAAAAAAAGAAAATCCAATATACCGATAATCTAAATTTTTAATGGATAAATTATCCGATAGGGTTACAGTTCATGTAAAGGAGATGGCAAAATTAGAAAGAAAAGGAAAAAAGATGGAAACAATTTTTTAATTTGTATATCAAGTTGGTAATTCTTCCAAGAATATTATCAAGTACCTTAGGCACTAGGCTTTTTGGGGGTTGATGATGCACGACTTTAGGAACTTTATCAGTATTCCTTCTTGCTGATGATGACTGGTTCATGGATTTAGGGCTTCTATCAGTAAATCTCCTTGCTGGCTGAGTCAAAGTCGTGGCCATTTTGGGTTCAAGCCAATTTTTCTTCTTTAGATGATTTCATATAGGACTGGTGGTAGATGTCCTCTTATACTTTCTGATGACCAACTGCACGAAAGAGAGAACTATTTGGAAACTTGCATTGAGTACAGTGTATTTATGGAAAATGCTGGTAAATATGCGACATATATAGAGCTTAGAAAATTTTAAACTAAAAAAGATAGGTTCATGGACTATTTCTTAGGTATCAGATGATGGTACAAGTTCATAGTTCAGTTGCATAATTACACTTACAAACGTGCAAAACACCAGTCATAACATTATGAGGCCTTGGTGTTAAAATATTACAAAGTTGAACGGCAAAGTGCAAAGCTATAAGTCTATTAATGCCAAAAAATAGAGTATCATATCTGGCATTGAAGTGGGCATAAAACAGTAGAAAAGGGGGGTAACATCACTTAAGCAGTATCGTGAGTTCACCAAGCCATTCTCTATGATCTCCAGAAGGAATCATAGAACAATAATCTTGAAATCACCATTTACTACATGTTTTTTGCAGAACCAACAAGAACTGGTATTTCTCGAGAGAGGATAAGAGGCTGTCCTTAATAGAATAATTTCAATGAATAATTGAGGTACAGATAAGAGAAAATATCAGGAAGCGAGAAGAACAAAGAGTAAAAGAATAAAATGTCATGAGATTACAAACAAGATGTTATACGAATCCCCAATAGAAGTCGCACCATTAACGGAGCCTAACCAGAAGAGGAGAAAATTACCAATTTCCAAACCAAAACATATAAGACCACGGATATGCTAAGAACTATATAACAAGAAAGCATACCATTGAAGGAATTAATTAACAATCAAAAGTTAAACAGCAAGCGAAAAAAAGAGTAGAAGGGACTCTCCCTTGCACACTCATTACCAAAAATTACTTCATCCTTGATTGACATAAATTATAAACAAAACGGCATTTAATTCTACAAGTAGCTTTAAACTAAATTGAGCCCACGCTAGAAAATCATACCTGGTATTAGACATCCCCACAATCCAATCTCGCAACACGAAAAGAATGAGACAGACCACATAAACATGGTTTCTTCAAAAGGGTTCTTGTATCTCGCAAATTGAGCACATACTGTTCAACTTCCAAATAACTAATTCACTAAGCAAATTATTAAAGACATCTACCCGCAGCTTTAAGTCCAAAAACAAGTCAATACTTGGAATGAAGAGAACCAATTCCCTTCACTTTTACTTCAATAATAAGAGTTTGGTGATATAGACTTACTCCCTACATTCCCACTGCAACTACCAAACTTCGAAAGAGGGGAAAATAATCAAAAGGGTAGTCTCCTTTACTCTCAAATGACACATAAAAATATATATTATCAATAAAAAAGGGTGAAAATGAAATGAATCAAGTACCAGATAAAGATGAGCAAAAACCCAAATACCAAGAACTCACTAGCGTTCTGTTGCCGATAGAAGGACCCCCCAAGAGACGAGCCGTCTGCTGTTCTTCTTCTTGAGAGCGGTGGAGGGCTTAATGATGAAATGGGGTCGATTTGCTTTGGGGTTAATCATGATTAAATCTTGGGATAATGACGGCAGCGTGTTGATTTTTGATGCTTTTTAGCGGTTCAGCAGCTAGTGAGGAAACCGCCGTCTTCAGCACGAGAAGCGGTGTTATTATAAGGGCCGAGGCGATGAAGAGGGCCAAGAAACAAAAAAACAGAGAGGGATTCATTTTTTTTTTTAGGATTAAAAAAAAATGATCACTTTTGAGAAACATTTTCTAAATTTCCATTATATTAAAACATTAATTTAAAAGTTAAAGGCGCTTCTTAGACTTATTAATTATGAAATTCAATAATCAAAAGTTAACAACGTTTGATGGGTTGCAAAGAGATATCCATATCCGCGGATATTCCAGTACCTGTATATGAATATAGTCGCTAGAAAATCTATATATTATAGTATACATAATTATGAATATGGATATATAGTAAAATTTCTTCATCCCAATCCAAGGGTCAGTTTAGCAAAATGCTTAAAACTGGATTAGGATTAATCGTGACCTGATTTTATCCTAAACTAGATTGTGTTTGGTTCATGGGGGTGGTTTGAAAAAGAACCTAATTTAAACCTGAAATTTAACTTAAAAAGAAATGGGCCAAGTCCGGTCCTATTTCAGACAAACATAAAATGAATCAAAATTGGGTCCCAGGACTTATCCTGGCCTAGTTTTAAAGAAGTGCCAAACACTTAAAAGTGTATGTTTGACAACCCTCTAAAACTGGGTCAGGACTAAACCTGGTCTAGTTTGGGATACCTTTTTGTTTGACAAAAATTACCCTAAAGTTGGCTCAGTTTTTCTAAGCAAAAAATGCCCAATAAACTGGTTTCAGTTTGGACAACTCCTCCTCTGGTCCAAACAAAAAACAGTTTAGGATGAAACTGGGCTAGGACTGTTTCTAATCCAGTTTTTGATTGATTGGCTTTTTAGCAAACTCTTAAAAATCTGGCCCAGTTTTGAAATTATTTTTTATTGGTAAAAAGTAGAACATTTTTTGCCTAGTTCTTCTAAGGCCAAAAAGAAACCATAAAACTAGTTTCGTGTTGGTCCATCGCCAACTTAATCCAACTCTAAACTTGTTTAGAATTGAACTATGCTAGGATTGAAACTAGTTCAATTTTTAGAAAATTGTCAGACACGCTCAATATCTAAATATATGTTGGTCATACAACTGCAATTGTTTTTATCTATAGATTAATAGAATATTTGAGGTTAAGTTTGATGACCAAGAGATCTAATCCTAGCCTTTCAGATATAACAAACATATTAATGAACACTCTTCTACCAGACAAATCGTATTGTTTTTCAATATTTTTTTTGTCTTTATCATATCCGGTTTGTATCCGCACATATATCCATATTTGTATCCGAATTCGGCTAATATGGATAAATTTTCTTATCAAGACATATCTATATTCATATTCGTACCCGGGTGTGATATGCATCATATTCGAACCTATATCTGAATCGTCTGCATCCTTAGTTCGAACCTTACAGTTTCTATACTACGCACACTTTTTTTTTCTTTCTAGTTCTATATTATGTACTTATTTATCACAAAGTGCGTTACGACGTGCGCTTGTAGCATTTTCTAAGTGGCCTAGTGTGCAGAGTGGTAATCTGATTGTGCCACTCTATAAGAATATAGTGTGGGGGGGGGGCGCGGGGGTATGGGGGAGAAAAAATGTATGCTTGTCAGTTTCTTCCTCTCAAATGGGAAATCACGATCTTGTACTTATGAAAGTTTCAATTTCCAAACGTATTTTGCTTCTAAAGATAGGTCAACATCCGTCCCTAAAGTTGTACACTTACGATTAATTTTGTTTGTCCCAATATTAGGGTCTGCGTATATCGCAAATATTTAGGTTCTGCACTGAATATCCGAATATATATGATAGTAGAGCCTTAATTGTTTCAATTCTTAAATTAATGAATTTGAGACTAATTTTGATGACTAAGAGATCTAATATCAGCTTTTCAAATATAACAAACATGTTAATAACTTTCTTGTATCTTACGAACTATATTCTTTCGATAATGTTTCGCTTTCTCATATCCGTTTTGTATCGACATGTATATCCGTATCCGACTTTTAGTAGATATGAATATAAGTTTTCTTTACCGTACATATCCCTATCCGTACCTTTATCCGTTTGCACCCCCTACTTATTGGCCAAATAGCTTTAGCGAATAGACACTAATTAATTTTTTACTTAGCAGCAAATACTCCCATTAGAATACCTAATTCTCCGACCAAAGGAGAGCATTGAGAGAATATACCCCGCGGGGTGGGGTGGGGTGCGGGGTGCAAGAGAGTGATACTTCACAATGTGTCTTAAACAAACTTGGTAAATTTTGATTATGCTCTCGATAAGGGGCAGCCCTGAAAGATGCCTTGTAGACCAATTAAAAGGCTAAAAGCTTCCTGCAAGTCAACCACAGCTCATTTCTGCTCAACATTGACCTCGTGCTTTGAACTATTCCAAAGGCGAAAAATTCCAATTCTTCTAAGCAAAGGAAACTTAATCAAAATATTAGTGCTAAACCCATAGCAAAGTTGATTAACAAACTCTTCAACAGTGGATCTGTCAAAATTATCATTGAACCCATAAAAATTTCATGTTTGCTTATAAGAAACTACTTAATCAAAATATTTACGTCCATGTTTAGTCGATCGAAAAATAATCTCTAATCGATAACAGACCAAGTGTCTCAACAGTTATGCATAATCGGGTTGGCATCTCAAGTGACATCAGGAGCCTAGGCCTGATCGACTTGGCACGTTGATATTCCTTGTGAGGGACGACGTCGAAATGCGTTCATAGTGCCGACGACTCGAAGGGTCATCACTGCCGACGAGCCCGAAAGGCGTTACGTGTCGCTCCCCCGGGCTGAGTCACTACTTAAACACTCCACTCGCACTCAGTTGGCCGGACACCGTATGCGAGGGCGACATGAGAAGGCGGTACTTCGTCCGAACCATAAGAACTAGTAGAATTTTTTACCTATAAAATGTCATCTTAAATGAACCATGGGCGCCAAATCATTTCTTCTGCCTCGCAATAGGTATTTATACACACTCCCGACAGTCGACAACGCGGCACACCCCACCTCACTTTGCCATTAAACGCGAATGCACCTCTTCTCCACTCCTCGGCCGCACTGTAAAGCTGAGCTCGAAACTCGGGCCACCGGGCCCAATGCACGGCCAAAGGTTCCATCCTAACCCCCCCCCTGCGCGAAACTACTATAAAAGGAGATACTATTTTCCATTACAAAAATAAGCTTTTTCCACCATTTTTTGAACTTAAGAACTGTTACAGTTTGTTTTACTTCTCCACACAAGTCACATACTAACTTCATCGTCGGAGGAACAACCGAGGAATCACAATCCACCCTCCTTACAATCTGTTACTTGTGCACCGGAAGTATAGCTTGCCCAAAGACCAGACATTTGGAGAGTTTGAGGACCTCCGTCAACACAATCAACCCTTTCCATTTGATTGTGTGATTCATACATCAACATTAGATAAACAATAGACATGAAGAATTTCTTTCGATGAAGAGATACATGATCAAGATATATATTCAAATTAATATGTTGGCCATATAAATATTTTGATTAAGTAGTTTCTTATCGGTTCTAATTAAATCTAACATGATCCTTATTATTAAGAGAGCATACAAGAGTTAGAAAGTCATACTTTCGTAGCGTGATTCGATGGAAGATCGAATAACCCCTAGCTCTTGCTCCTTGTAGTAGAAAATCTCCTTGTAGTGGATCTCCAAGTCTTCAAGTGAGCTTGAATAAAATGGGAGTCTTCTTAAGACACAAGGCAAGATATCCACCCCGGCGGTTCTTAAAATCCTATACTTCCTCTTGCTCAAAGATTGCTAAAGATTAGTAAGAGGAGAGCTCTCTTTTATTCTCTTATGGAAAAAACACTTAGCCAATTTTTCATTAACCTTTCCATAAGAAAAAAAGCTCATATTTATATAGAGTGAAATGTGTTCATGATATGAATGACTCATCCTATGAGTCATGCAATGAATCATCAAAAATTAATGATTAATCATGTGAGTCATGCAATGAATCATCTTATGAATCATTACATTTCAAAACCATGTGCTTATAAACCATGTGCTCAAACCATACCACTAAGTGACTCATCTCATGACTCATTATACATGGTATGTGTATTTCATAAATGAGAATACCAAATTATTATCACTAATATAGTATTTCATAAATATGATATATAGTATTATTCCAATCTTTAACCTAATTAGTCACTATATGACCAAATAAATCAAGAGTTGACCAAAAGTCAACTGTTGACCAAAAAGTCAACTAGTTGACTAAAAGTTAACTTTATGAGAAAAATACTGGATTCATTTCCTAAGCACATAGCATTCGATTTTACCGATATACATAACGCGTTTATGTGTATCCGGAAGAAATCATATATGTGTATCAATCATACGCATCACTCCATAAATTGTGTTTCATAGGATTCAAGTACGCGCCTGGTGTGACTCTAGGGGCCCAACTTAAAAAACTCGTAGTGATCATATCCATAAGTACAACAGGAGTGTGCTCTAGCTACACATGAAGACCACCCGGGTATAAGTTGCTGATAAAGGTCCCAAGATGCTTATCCAATTTATCAGGACACTGCAATGATAATACCGTACAGTCGGTCTCTTCGTCAAACCATGTCAAACTATTGAGCCTAGGGTATGTGGCAAACTGTCAAACCCTAATAGCTTGATTAGTGTTTACTTGATATTAAACTCATAACCTATAAGATCAAACTGACACTCAGTTTATCTTATTCACCTTGGCCAAGGATTTCCAGGCTATAGGTATATCAAAACAATCTTATGACATCAACACCTATACTGGGAGAGACGAATCCCTTCTTGCATCTCAATATCTACTTATGTCTCGGGATGTACCCAACAAAGAACCGTTTATGCACAATTCAATAAGAACTGTGGTTAGGTAAAAGTCTAAATACATCTTTACTGACATATAAGATATTGCACTCATGCCTCAGGTCAAGAGACTACTATGTACTATATCACTTGAGAACTTCTATTTGACAGTTAAGTATATTACCAACTAGATGTTCTCGGCGAGTCGTTCAGTCAACTCATTCAATAATGAGTCACCTGTATACTGTATCTTGATGTCTCACATCAATGATCTAAGAGATTGACATCTCCTTCAAAAGGAGAATAAGCTACACTAGTCTAAACCAAAGTGATGATGTCTATCTCAACACTCTATCAACTAGGATATTTTAGAATTATACGCGATCCATATGAATATTTCATGCTCTCTACATGCTTAGTATTTTTGTACATACATGTCTTTCGCTGTGTTTTATGCATGTAGACATAGCACGATTTCCTTCAGGTATATCGCAGAGGTCCGTCACTATTCATTGTGATAGCATGAGTGCTATCTATTTGGCGAAGAATCAGGTTTTTCATGCGAGGACGAAGCACATTAACGTTCGTTATCACTTCGTTCGGGATGTTCTTGAAGATGGCGATGTGGAGATTATGAAAGTCCACACGAAGGATAATCCGGCGGATATGCTCACTAAGGTGGTTCCGAGCAACAAGTTTGATCATTGTCGAAACTTGTTGCATATTCGTGATTGTTGAGGCCGTTGGCGGCCATTTGGGTGAACTACGTTCGGCTTGATTCCTTGGGCAAGAGGATACGTAGGCAGTCTTTCAGATGCAGCCGGTTTGGATTTTGATGGGGGTGAGATTGTTTGGACTCTCGTTCGGGTTCTCGACTTGTTGTGGATTGAGTTCGCATTGGACACAACAAGTGAGACATTTGTTTGCTTTGGTGTCGGCTCAGTTTTGAGAAAACTTCATCGAGGTGGAGAATTGTGAAGACGTGTGTGAAGACGTGTGGCCACCCACCACGTGAGCATGTCTCATGCTCATGCGAAGACGTGTGCAAGGACGCGGTTTCGGCCCACCCGAAAGAAACAACTATATATATAGTTGTTTAATGATTTCTTAGGGCAGCGAAGGAGGTGTTGATTTTTTTGTTGCGGCTGCGAGAAAAATCGAAGCAGGGGTTTTTGTGATTGCGGCTGTGAGCGTGGAGATTTTTGTGAATCCCTTTTAGGGTTTTGTGCATCCCTTTGAGAGATATTTGTGTGAGGGTTTGAGAGTTTGTTTGAGGGTTTAGATTGAGAGTAATTGTAAACCCTAGTTGTATCTCTCCCTCTATTAGTAGATCTCCCCCCTCCTTGCCCCGTGGACGTAGGCAATTTGCCGAACCACGTTAAAATTTGTTGTACTGCTTTTGTGTGATTTGTAATAGCTTTTAGGGTCCCTCGACGCGCAGTCCTAGAGCTGACGAGAGGAAGAACTAATATCCTACTTTGATAGGATATAGGCTTCACATTCTTGTTTCCTTTGAGAAACAAGAATTCTTATTGCGACCTGACTCTCTTGTTGTGCTGTCGAAGTGCTGCCGAAATTTCCGCTGCGCGCAACAGACCAAGAGATCTAATCCTAGCCTTTCAGATATAACAAACATATAAATGAACACTCTTCTACCAGACAAATCGTATTGTTTTTCAATATTTTTTTGTCTTTATCATATCCGGATTGTATGCGCACATATATCCATATTTGTATCCGAATTCGGCTAATATGGATAAATTTTCTTATCAAGACATATCTATATTCATATACGTACCCGGGTGTGATATGCATCATATTCGAACCTATATCTGAACCGTCTGCATCCTTAGTTCGAACCTTACAGTTTCTATACTACGCACACTTTTTTTTTCTTTCTAGTTCTATATTATTATTATTTTTAAGAAAAATCTAGTTCTATATTATGTACTTATTTATCACAAAGTGCGTTATGACGTGCGCTTGTAGCATTTTCTAAGTGGCCTAGTGTGCAGAGTGGTAATCTGATTGGGTGGCACTGCATTAAGAATAATGCGTGTGTGGGTGGTGGGTGGTGGGGGGGGGGGGGGGGTTTGAAGAAAATGTGATTGCTTGTCAGTTTCTTCCTCTCAAATGGGAAATCACGATCTTGTACTTATGAAAGTTTCAATTTCCAAACGTATTTTGCTTTCTAAAGATAGGTCAACATCGTCCCTAAAGTTGTACACTTACGATTAATTTTGTTTGTCCCAATATTTAGGGTCTGCACTGTATATCGCAAATATTTAGGTTCTGCACTGAATATCCGAATATATATTGATAGTAGAGCTGTAATTGTTTCAATTCTTAGATTAATGAATTTGAGACTAATTTTGATGACTAAGAGATCTAATATCAGCTTTTCAAATATAACAAACATGTTAATAACTTTCTTGTATCTTACGAACTATATTCTTTTCGATAATGTTTCGCTTTCTCATATCCGTTTTGTATCGACATGTATATCCGTATCCGACTTTTAGCAGATATGAATATAAGTTTTCTTTACCGATACATATCCCTATCCGTACCTTTATCCGTTTGCACCCCCTACTTATTGGCCAAATAGCTTTAGCGAATAGACACTAATTAATTTTTTACTTAGCAGCAAATACTCCCATTAGAATACCTAATTCTCCGACCAAAGGAGAGCATTGAGAGAATATACCCCAAATTCCAATTCTTCTAAGCAAAGGAAACTTAATCAAAATATTAGTGCTAAACCCATAGCAAAGTTGATTAACAAACTCTTCAACAGTGGATCTGTCAAAATTATCATTGAACCCATAAAAATTTCATGTTTGCTTATAAGAAACTACTTAATCAAAATATTTACGTCTTATGCCAACATATTAATTTGAATATATATCTTGATCATGTATCTCTTCATCGAAAAGAAATTCTTCATGTCTATTGTTTATCTAATGTTGATGTATGGAATCACACAATCAAATGGAAAGGGTTGATTGTGTTGACGGAGGTCCTCAAACTCTCCAAATGTCTGGTCTAATTATCATTGAACCCATAAAAATTTCATGTTTGCTTATAAGAAACTACTTAATCAAAATATTTACGTCATATGCCAACATATTTGAATATATATCTTGATCATGTATCTCTTCATCGAAAAGAAATTCTTCATGTCTATTGTTTATCTAATGTTGATGTATGAAATCACACAATCAAATGGAAAGGGTTGATTGTGTTGACGGAGGTCCTCAAACTCTCCAAATGTCTGGTCTTTGGGCAAGCTATACTTCCGTGCACAAGTAACAGATTGTAAGAGGGTGGATTGTGATTCCTCGGTTGTTCCTCCGACGATGAAGTTAGTATGTGACTTGTGTGGAGAAGTAAAACAAACTGTAACAGTTCTTAAGTTCAAAAAATGGTGGAAAAAGCTTATTTTGTAATGGAAAATAGTATCTCCTTTTATAGTAGTTCGCGCAGGGGGGGGGTTAGGATGGTAACTTTGGCCCTGCATGGGCCGGTGGCCGAGTCAGCTTCAGCTTTACAGGTGTCGGCCGAGGAGTGGAGAAGAGGTCATTTCGGTTTAATGCAAAGTGATGTGGGGTGTGCGGTGTCGACGTGGTCGGATGTGTCATAAATACTATTGGAGGCAGAAGAATGATGGCGCCCATGGTTCATTTAATGACATTTTATAGGTAAAAAATTCTACTAGTCTTATGGTCGAGAAGTACCGCCTTTCATGTCGCCCTCGCAAGGTGTCGGCCAATGAGTTGCCGAGTGGAGTGTTTAAGTAGTTGACTCAGCCGGGGGACGACACGTAACGCCTTTCGGGTCGTCGGCATATGACGCCTTTCGAGTCGTCGGCATATGACGCATTTCGAGTCGTCCTCACAAGATATCAACGTGCCAAGTCGATCAGGCTAGGCTCCTGATTATCTTGAGATGCCAACCCGATTATGCATAATGTGAGACACTTGTCTGTTATCGATTAGAGATTATTTTTCATCACTAAAATGGCTATAACATCTAATATTGTACACTGGACATTTTGTCAACTAATTATCAGAGAATTTTTTTTTCTCTTCTCAATGACTTTATTAAAATAAGAAAAACAGAAGTCAATATCATTTATCAATAAATGCATCATAAACTCAAGAGCATTTTTTTCAAGATACATATTTTGATCATTTTTCTTATCAAAACTTTTGATATTTTTTTTTTCTGGAGACTATGATAAATGTTTTGATAATAAAAAGGTACAACAATTCCACTGATCACGGTGCAATAAAGACAAAAAAAAAACATACGTAGAAATTCTAATAAAATAATCATATATAAAAAGAAATAGAAAGCTTAATATCAATTTTTCTTGATATGATGTTAAATATCAATTTAGTGTAAACAGAATAATAAATTAGTATAAAATCATTATAATTATAAAGTTTAATATATAAAATATATAATATAACCCGTATAATCTTCGTCTTTCTTTACCATCCTTAACAAATAAACGGGGCTCGATCCGTCCGAGATACAGTAAGTCAGTTGTTAAGAAAGGTCAACAGTGTCCTGTCCTAATCATTTCCAACAAATCCAAGGGCATTTTAGTCTATAATTTTTTACCTATAAATCCAAGCATTTGTCCTATTTATTTCTAAACCCAAAATCCTCCAAAGTAGTCTTTATGCCGCTGAGAGTATCACAGCTTTTTGGTAGATGATAGTACTTCCATTTTCTACACGTTACTATACATTAAGCTACTGAAATATATAAAATTTGTTTCAAAATAATTTACCTGATGTTTGGAGAGCGTATTTTATTAGTCATGTAGCTTTTAATCCATTTTTATA
Organism: Asparagus officinalis; assembly: GCF_001876935.1. Taxonomy (NCBI): domain Eukaryota; kingdom Viridiplantae; phylum Streptophyta; class Magnoliopsida; order Asparagales; family Asparagaceae; genus Asparagus; species Asparagus officinalis. The sequence goes on along the minus strand of NC_033795.1, from coordinate 3,587,842 downwards.
TATAATTGTTTGATAAAATATCAATAAGCTAGCTTATAAGTCTCATTAAAAGAGTTTAGATTCCCCGGTTTTTTTTTGAAAAACTAACTTATGAGCTAATGTAAATAAGTTAGATTTGACCAAGCAAATGACGGATCTATTTATATAACTTTTATAAGAATTTTATCATAAAAATAAAAAACCATCAAAATCCAGCATAAAATTATAAGCTCCTAAAAAAAACCCTCCAAAATACATAAATGCGAATTTATATGTCGGTTGGGTCTTAGTTAGGCATGTTCAGGATTTAATTGCGAATTTATACGTCGGTTGGGCCTAAACGTAAATGCGTATAAACTTTGGGTTTCGATGAAAACGATTTATTCCATTGTCCCACTCCCCTCACCCCCTCCCTCCCTCTTCTTTCTCTTTCTCGCCCCTGCACCCCATCGAAAGATTATTTTTCAAAGGAGGCCCAAAACGCGACGCCCATGGCAGTTGCAAACCGAACCGAGATCTAAATCTATTATAAACTCCCACAGAAAAGAGAACCGAAAAAAGATCCGTCTTCAATCTCGAGATCTCCCTCGCGCTTTCCAGATGAAGATTTTCGACAGGTTGCCGCCAATGGATCACCTGCGATCGGAGAGGATGAGCTTCGTGCAGCTCATCATCCCCGTCGAGTCCGCTCACAGGGCCGTCTCCTACCTCGGCGAGCTCGGCCTCGTCCAATTCAAAGACGTAAGGAAACCCTAGCTCTCTCTCTCTCTCTCTCAGATCTGATCTCTTTTCTCGCTTTCGCGTTGATTTTTGTGCGGTGATTTTGGAGTTGATCTGAATGAAGTAGTTGATGTAGGAATTTGTTGTGTTTCGTTGAGATCTTGATGTTCTGCGTTCACGATGAAATGCTTAGCGATGAAATGCTTAGATTTTATGGTGTCTACATGATTGAAGATAGTTGTACCTTGACTTTATGGTAACTTTCAAGTAAGGTTACAGTTGTAGTGGATCATCTAGTTTTATGGAGAATGCTAATGATAAGAGAGAAAATTTGTAGTAATTTATGATTTTTGAACTTTGCTTCTTGTTTTAGTGGAAGCTCGCATTGATCTACAGTGGTGAGTTTGGAGTTGATCTGGATGAATGAACTTAGCTGATGTAGGGATTCTAAGGTTTCGTTGAGATCTTGATGTCTGTGTTCATGCTGATACGCTATTTTAAGATATTGTTGGGTGTGTACGATTTCAATATTGTCGACAACATTTATATCTTACTATTCCGGATAGTTTCCAAGTAAGGTGACAGTTGCCGTGGATCTCGTCTATTTTAGGCAAAATGCAAATGCTGTGAGTGAGAATTGGAATAACTGATGAATGTATTTTAACAGATGAAGTCTAAATTTGGAGAAGAAACATTCAAGGTAGATGTATGGGGAACTTTTGGAAGAGTGGGTAATGGTAAAATGGTAATGTAGAAGCGAGCGTGCGAATGTGATTTGCTACAAATTTAGAAAGTTCCAGTAATAATTCAATATATGCTCGTGATCAATGGAAATGGTAGATGAGATGACAGTTTTTTTCATTTCCTATCTGTGCTAGAGGGGTGTGGTTAAATGGAAATTTGGGATAGGATTCTGATCAAGGGTTAAAAAAATGCTTGTATTTTGCAAGGCCTAATTTTCAATAAGAATAATTTAGGATGCTTTAAATGTGATCTGGTTAGATGGAGCATGGTTTACTGAATGATTATGTATCACCGGATGATGGAGTAACTAACTTTTGACTAGGGGACAAAATGGTGAAGTAATTAGCAACCTATGTGAATAATTCTCTTAATGATAGGAAATTAATATCATTTTGGAGATCCTAGGTGGAGTAGAATGGGTCTAGAAATATTATACAATAAGTTGGCCAATTAGATGGATGCTCATGGGAAAGTTTGTGGAGGTTGCTCCTGAGCATGATGTAAATTGAAATGTTTAGCCTAAATATCGCTAAAAAATAAATAAATTACAGTGCTAAGATGCAAGATGAGCAGATCTATACTTGTATTGTTAGCTGCTAAAATGGTATGATTAAATGGCTAATAATGTAAGGTGAATGGATTAATTATATACCTTATCTCATCTGATTTGACATGACTCAAGTATCATATGGATTATTACGCGGTTTTAGGCGTCCTTTCATAAGCTAGTTTGGGTCTATAATCTGTCCCTACAGTCTGGTGGGAGTTTTGGAAGACTGGTGTCAGCTTTGATTCGAGCTACTGCCATATATGAGTCCCATCTTCAATTTGGTCCTCAGCTGCCATACCATTGAAGCTTGAAATTTCATTCTGAGACTTTAGTTAAGACTTGCCACCACCAGCATCCTCCTTAGTTATTAGGAGTTATATGCTTATTTTTCCTTCCGGCCTTTGTTCCCTTTTCCCATGCATTGTATTTAAACTATGGTTTTATGTTGCTGCATTATCTCTATATATTTTCGAGGCTTTATCTTCTTTATTCTTGACATGCCACATTCTCTCTTCTTCCTCTTTATTCTCTTATTTATATAGAATGTTTTTATGGTGTGTAAAAGTTATATATATGACTCCATTTGTTACTGAAAATAGCATACATTGTAACTTGATCTCAACATTGACAATCTAATGCATGATTTAGCCTTGCACAACTACTTCGGGTTTAGTTCTTTACTACTGTGACACAATTGTCTTTTTGTTCGATTTCTTTGACCTCTGCATGTTCTTTATCATTTTTTGCAGTTAAATTATGATAGAAGCCCCTTTCAGCGAACATTTGTCAACCAGGTAAGCAGTCTTATTATCTTACATCCTTTTAATTTTTATACTAACACTCAATCTATTGTTCGGATGATCGAGCAAGTGACAACCATAAAATGTATTTCTGAAGAAATTTAACATTTACATATAATTGAACCATTTTTCACTTAAAGTTGCTTTTCTTACTCGCAATGCACGTCTTGGTATTTCATATAAGCAAGAAAATTGAGTATACACCTACAGGTAGTAATATAGAATATGTGTTGTACTCGGGGCTCTTTAAAGGTTATTGATAACACCATTCTTTCTCTAAGTAGCATTTTGTTAGTAATCTCATAAATCTATGTCACTTTTCAACTACATTTCATTCTGTTAGTTAGCCCGTACTTTCCCATACTTAGCAGAATCTTTTCTTGTGTTACCTCTATTTGGCTATATCTTAAGCCATGCAAGTACTTGCTGGACTGACAAATTCATGCAGAAAGCTTATCCTAAATTTCACTCATAGAGAACCGATTAGATGGTTTGGGCATGCCCAACGGAAGCCACTCAATTGCTTAGTTTGTAGAAGTAATAAGATTATAGCTTTTTTGGTTTTTTTTTTTTTTTGGGAGGGGGGGGGTGCAGGGGCGGGGAAGAAAACTTTGAGTCTTAGGCTAGACATAGTTAAGGATATGATAACAGTCAACTTAATAGATAAGATATAGCTTTTTTTGGGGGGGGTGGGGTAGGGGGGGGGAGGAAATTGAGTTGAGTAGGGTAGGACACAGTTAAGGATATGATAACAGTCAACTTAATGGATGAGATGTCCCATAATAGAACTGGATGCAAGAATACGATTCTTGTAGCCAGCCCCAAAATTTTGGATTAAAACTTTTTCATTACTGTTGTTGTTCTCTGAATTTGCATGTTCGACTTTTATGGACTGTGATCATAATTCCCCTCTTTTTTCGTGCAGTTACATTTATATCTGTTATCTAATGTTTTTTTTTTGTATTAAATGTTTAAGATGGATCCCCCCCCAAGGTTTATCTTAAAGTTTCTCTCTTCCTGATGTCTTAACAGGTGAAGCGATGTGGAGAGATGTCACGGAAGTTGAGATTTTTCAATGATCAGATTACCAAGGCTGGAATGACATGTTCTGCTCTTCCTGCTTTGCAACCAGGTATTGACTTGGAGGACCTAGAGGTAATTATCCTTTCCCAGTTTTCTTCCATGAGCAGTACATATTTGTTTTTTTTTTTGAAAATATTGTATTTG
>NC_033795.1:3521126-3583812 GCF_001876935.1 Asparagus officinalis | reverse complement strand
TTCAGGTACAGTTGGGTGAACATGAGGCTGAGCTTCTTGAAATGAATTCAAACAGTGAGAAACTGCGGCAAACTTACAATGAGTTACTGGAGTTTAAGTTAGTTTTACTGAAGGTATTTGGTTCTTGATTCATTAGCATGTAGTTCTCTCATATTAGATTTGTGTAGCTTTTGCGTGTGTCCATATAAATTTGTTTTATAATGATTGAGCTTAAGATCATATCCATGCTGAACCTTTCATTGGGAGAATGATGCATACTTATTGTCCCTTCTACAGTGGAAAAGAAAAGGGAAAGTACATAAATGAAGTAGTATCTAGATAACAATCAAATTCAAAGAAAAACTCATGAATCAAGTGTCAACTAGATAAGACAACCCAAAAGAGGGATACCTTGTGGGCTTGAAGATTATGGAGATCTTTATGACAAGATTTAGAGTTTTACAAATATTTAGGAAGGATGTGTCTACAAGGTTATATGAAAACCAGTTTGGCTTATTGCTACTTCTGAATTTTAGTTTCTTCAAGTGTAGGTCAAGTTTTTTCTTGTTTGTATTTCTTGTTGAGACTCCCTTTCACATTGCATTCGAACAAATTGATTATGTGCACAATGCTTTTGGACCTTGGGTAAAATGGAACATAGTATGCTACTTTGCTGTTGCTGATTATGGTCACACATAAATTAAGGCAATTAAGGGATGTTGTTTTTCTACTGATAGTCTTGATAAGGACTATAGCATAGGATATAGTAGGGTAATTTTTCATATTTTTGGAATAGAATTCCAGTGGGAGTATCTGAATGGGAACAAAAAAATTTAACTAGTCAGCTTTAAAATTTTGATGATCTCAGATATGGTTATTACTATTTGCAATACCTTTCCAGAACTTCATTCAAAGTTGTTGGATGTCTGAAGGGGAGCCTTGTGCAACAGTAAGAGTTGTCGCATGGGACCTGGAGATCATAGGTTTGAGTCGTTGAAACAACCTCTTGTAATAAAACTTTTAGGTAAGGCTGTGTTCAATAGGCCAAAAGTGGTCGACCCCTTCCAGGGCCCCACATCAGGCTGCCCTTAACTTTATTCAAAGTTACTGACAAAACGAATGAGGACCATTGAAAGGGAAGGTTGAACGTATTATAGCTGCATGGATGGACAACAGCTTCTACAAGAGATGCTGTGTAGTGCCCTGTGCCCTAAGCATATCAATTTAAACTTCCACATATTTAAAGTAGGACGGCTTTTGCTTGGAAACCCACTGAGGAGCAGTTAAAGAAAACAAAAGAAAAAAAGGAACGAAACCATATAGTATGTTGGTGTTAGTACAATTTTTATCTATGCAACATTTTTCTTCTTCCAACCAATGATTACTATCAACTTTACTTGTTCTTTCCCTTAAAACATTTCATAAGGGCTTTTAGTATGACTTGTGCCTTCTTCACACCTATTTTTTATTCCAGGCAGGTCGTTTCCTTGATTCAGCACAAAACCATGTTGTTTCTCCTGATATAGAGCTAGAAGAAAATGTCTACCCCAAAGAACGGGATCCGGAACATCTATCTCTACTTGAACAGGTTTCTGCCTCTCTTCACTTGGTCATTTGGCACCTGCATTTAGCAGTTACTTTGTGTGCTAAACCATAGAACACTTAACATGAGAAATGCAGCCAGAGCCACCCAGTAAAGCTGGATTGAGATTCATTAGTGGGATAATCTGCAAATCAAAATCAATGCAATTTGAGAGGATGCTGTTTCGAGCAACAAGGGGCAATATGTTTTTTAATCATGCACCTGCTGATGGACATGTGGTGGATCCAGTATCTGGCGAGATGGTTTGTTAGCCTCCACTTGTTTTTCTGTATAAATACACCAAATTGCATTTGATATAATTTTATATGTTTGGGGGTTTTAACCTCCAACTTTAATGGTTATTCTAACTGACCAACCTCTTAATTCTTTGCGGCATTGTCTTTATGTTTTAGAACCCCATATATTTTGGGGGTGCTTAATGGATAAGAAAGCTTCTGGTTGCAAAAATCGCAGTCATATACCAGGAAAATTGTGGTACATGTCCAGTTTCTTTGTTTATTTATCATGACTTTTTTTTTGTATTGCAGGTAGAAAAGACTATATTTGTAGTTTTCTTTTCTGGAGAACAAGCCAAGACAAAAATTCTTAAGATCTGTGATGCATTTGGGGCAAATTGCTACCCTGTTCCTGAGGACACTAGTAAACAGAGGCAAATTACTTATGAGGTAACATAATGTGCAAGAACAGGTCATCAGAACTATATTTGCTAAACTGCCAGGAAATGTTCTATGATTAGCTAGACAAATGGTATTGTACATAAGAACCAAGAGAATATTTATGTTTCATTTTGTTGTGATCCTCTCAACAAATTTAGGCCAACTAGATTCTACTATCAGATGAAATTAATTGATTTTGCATGAATTGAACTGCATCAGGATCTCTATCCACACGTACAGTGGCAGAGGCAAGATTTTTTATTTTGGGTGGTTTTTTTTTTTTTTTTTTTTTTGGGGGCGGGCGGCCGTGCGCAAAAATACAATCATCACATAATACATCAAATAAAAAAATGATCACATTGGATATAAATTGTCATATATATAAGTAGTTGAAAGAAGAAGCTAGATGGATGCTATCAGAAAAAAATCACAAAAACTTAAATTATTTCAACATATTCGCCCATCTTTGAATCAACATGTTGTTCTTTCAGAAGTTATATATATATGTTTATATATAATTTATTTGACAATTCTACTATTAAATATAAAACTACACGAACATATAACTCTCGTTTCACAGTTATAAAATCAAATGAATAACTTCATAAAGGTTGAAATTTGATTTTCTATTGTACTTGACATACAAAAACTATCACATGAAATTATCCAATAGAAACGCGTTTCATATTACTATACAAATTTGGATAAAGAAAACGTCAAATTAAAATAACTTACAGATGTAACGCATGCCAATGATGAGAATCTCAAACATTTTTGACCAAACTATATGCCACAACACTTTAGAAATGAGCTCAGGGAAGATGTTCATATTTGACTTCAAATTCAGAATTTTGATGAGAAGCAAAAAGGGACAAAAAAGTTCTTGTTATAATGGGGAATAAGCAAGTATTATATTCTTTTTGTTCAATCACTTATCGTACTCATTCATAGAAACATCTTTTTTTAATATTTTGAAATTAGTCCCTTCAATTAAGAGCAGAGGTAGTAATTAGAGGAATTAATTTGAAAAAACTTATTGCAATTGGGGATTCAATAGAAATATCAAAGATTTTTGGGATTAGTTTTAAGATAACTTAAGAAATTGGAGAACTGATAGCAATTTCAATGATTTGACAGACTAATTTCAAAGCATTAAAGTTTTAAGGTACTAAAATTGAAAAAAAAACCTAAGCTATACATATAGTAATATAACAAAAGAGCAAGGGGATCACGACCACCCCTAGCTCCCGACTTTGCCGTTGCACATAGATGAGATATATTTGACTTAAGGACGTGTTGGCACTTAGAACTAAATCGAAAGTGGGCCAAAAATTAAAAAAAAATTATTTTCTTTTCATCTTATTCGGCTATTGGAAAATGATTGAAAAGTGGAGGGCATTATACCAGGGTTTTCATCCTTTTCACTTTCTCCAAAATTTAGAAAAAGTGGAATGAAAGTGGATAGAAACTATATGAAGAGATATCCCGAGATGTCTGGCTATATGCCTGGAGACAATGTTTCAAAAGCCTCTGCTTAGCCCGCCTAGGCGTACGCCTAGGCTCAGTGTTATCTCCGATGCACTGAGACATGTGTCTCAGCCGTTGGGCGTTTCAGGGAGCTGGAAATGCGTCCTGCATGAAATGTGAAGCTAATGTAGCGCGAAAGTGATAACCTCAGAATCCACTAAAGGACTGTTCTATAAATCCACAAAGAACGATCTTCGAATCCACAAAGAACTTCGAATCCATGAAGAAAATATTAAAAGAGAAATTTTATTAATGAAAAGTTATGCCTCTAGGGCTTGGGCTTAAAATACTCTGCTTAAATAGAAAACAAACAAGACTCTTACTACGATTTGAACTTTACCAAAAATAGAAGTAAAATACTCTGCATGATCTATTAGTAATGTAACATAAAAGTGAGTCAGGTAATGTAAACATCATGCGTAAACATCATGCAAGGTCATTGAACAGAAAAAGAAAAAGCAGCCATAGCGTAACTTGTATGTACTGCACACATGATGGTTATTCAACAGAAAAAGCAGCCTTAGTAGGTTTTTAAGGAAATAAACAAGCTATTGAAAAACTATGACTAGAGAAAACCATTTAAATTATTTGACAATCATTCAGATGCTGTTTCCATATCTAAAAATATTTTTATTCTCAATATTATTTGCAATGATCCCCCAGCCTTGCTCTCTTTCTTGTAGGTTTCCTCACGTCTCTCCGAATTGGAAGCCACCTTGGATGCTGGAATTCGTCATAGAAATAAGGCTCTATCTTCTATTGGATGTCAACTTTGGAGATGGACTATCATGGTAATTGGACGAAGTTTACTATTTATGATTGAGTTGAAACAACCATATACCATGCGACTGTTTTATTATGTGCTTTATGAAACATGCACCATTAACATTAATTTTAAATTATTTTCCAGGTTAAAAAGGAGAAAGCTGTGTATGATACATTGAACATGCTCAACTTTGATGTTACCAAAAAATGTCTTGTTGGGGAGGGGTGGTGTCCAATATTTTCCAAACCTCAGGTCATAAATCAGGACTAGAATTTGCTAAATGAGTTTTTATAGGCCAAGATGCTAAACTTGCTAGTACTATTCTTCTTTAATATTTTCAAAGCAGTAGTGAGCTCTTAACACAATTTTCAATCTCTGTCAATTTTCTGCACAGATAACGGATGCCTTGCAGCGTGCAACATTTGATAGCAATTCACAAGTGGGGATAATATTCCATGAGATGGATGCTCTTGAATCACCACCCACATACTTTAGGACAAATAAATTTACAAATGCATTTCAAGAAATTGTGGATGCATACGGGTTTGTACTTGAACCTTTGCAAACAGATGAAGTTACTGTACTGTGAATATCACGTGCTTTATAAATTGTTTTATGTCCATGTCAGTCAGAAAATACTGCATCTATTCCTTGCTTTTGCTAATATGATCTGCCACTTAAAATGCAAATGTTTCTAAATCTCATAATTTACTTCCTCATTCTTTCTGCTTTAATCAGAATTTCACAAATTATTTCTCTGTCTGCACTCTTTTATTTCAGAATTGGTTTAGTATTCTTGGTTTATATGTTGCAGTCATCGAGGCACTGCGTTTGAGGTTGAGTTTGGTGTTAATATATGCATATTCATCAGTATGCATTTAAAGAAACTATCTATTCTTTTATTAGTTCAGATTTCTCAACATGAACAAATAGATATATGAAATAATTTATTGTAGAACTAAATAAGCCCTAGGACGACAAATTAAAGTATGATGAAAGTTGACAGTATATGAATCTTCATGCTCCCTTACTCATGAACATTTTACAGGTTTCAACTTCACATTACCACACAAGGGCAATGAAAAATTGAAGTGTCGAATCCACTTTTATTCTTCCATTGAACACATTTTTTATGTTTATTTATTTATTTGACATCTAGCACTCTTAGTGTTGCTCAATAGTCAAGATTCATTCAATAACATATGGCAGAGTGGAAAGTGGATTACCATAGACAGGAGTGGCCATAAAAAATTCCTTTCTCATGCTTTACTGTGAATAAAGAGAACAAAAGGACATGACCGCGGCAATTTGTATCCTAATTGTCAGCACATTATTCTATTACTGTTTGTACATGATGGGGATTGCTGGCCTGAAAGGAGAGAGGTAATCAGAAACTTTATGCGATGTATGAACCACCCAGCACAATATCAGTGTCTCCCTTGTTACATGCAACAGAGGAAAATGATCAAGTAATTTCTTATGGGTTGGATCAGAGTCACCAAATATGAATAAAGGGTGGAGTCAGTTGTCCATATGATGATGGAGGACAATTGCCCCTCCTAGCTTCAGCCCCTGATATTATGTTAAACACTTAAACAGTAGAGTTCCATAAGCATTGGACCTTTGTATTCTTATTACGTCAATGTAGGAAAATAAAAATTATTTTCTTACAATAATCTTCATAATTCACTGCTCTGAATATTTGTTGTAATGCACACTGTATAGATGCTTGCATGAACTTGCAGAAAAAAAATACTATTTGGAAAGCTGCACTTATGTAATAATTTAATATATATATATATATATTCTTTATCTAAAGTTTTGTTTTTCCAGAATTGATCCGAGCTTCCTGTGATGCAGTGTTGCTAGGTATCAAGAATCAAATCCTGCTGTATATTCTGTGATCACGTTCCCTTTTCTTTTCGCCGTGATGTTTGGGGATTGGGGCCATGGAATATGCTTGTTGTTAGGATCCTTGATCCTTATAATTCGTGAGAAAAAACTTGGATCCCGGGTATGTTCTATGTACAATACTTATTTTTAACTACTGGATGATGTATGCTAAAGTATAAAACAGAAACGCTGTAATCGTGTGGTTATTTTGTCATCTTTTGTGCATGTGATCGATTACATTGCAATTCCAGTGTCGGTTTAGAAAACATACTTTGTTGCACAATAAATTAAAGGAAAAGGTTAAGTTGGCTTCAAAGATTTTGTCAAATATGCAGCTGAGAGCGTAACATTGTGGGAGTCCTTGTTCAAGACATTATCTGGAGAAAATATTTTGACCCCACATCTATAAGAAACTTAACATCCAAAGTAATTGAACGTCATTAATTATTTGGATAGACTAGGCAGGCTTTGTACTGACCACCAAAAAAAGAGAAGAAGAAGAAGAAGAAGAAAGGCTTTCTTTGTCATCGTTATTAATGTTGTTTTAAATCACGAATGGAGCCTGTAACAAATATCTTTGTTGATAAAATTTCTTTTAGTGTCAATGAGCAGTCAGTGTGTTAATGAATGGGTCAGATACCTCGCTATCATCCATTATGTGAATTTGTCATCTTTTTTCCATCTATCTGTTGTTAGATATGCTTCCAGGAAAATCCTTTGGACCTTTAGGTGTGAATATGGTTGTACAAAAGTTCATCGCTCAAAAACGCCATGTTAGTTAACTGGAAAGTGGAAACCCCCCCCCCCCCCTCCCCTCAAAACACCACACAACACACAAAAACACGCCACAATAACCCACTTCCAGCACCCCCCCCCCAACCCTAACCCAACACACCACAAAGGGCGAAACAAGAAAGAAACAAAGTAAATTAAAAAAAGCGTATTACCTATTCTATTACAACACCACCTCACATTTTTGTCTTGAACTGGTCGCTCAGTTTTGGAACTGAGTGAAATTAACAAAAAAGGGTATTACCTATTCTATTACAATACCCAACCTCACATTTTGTCCTTACGTACTGATACACCATGGAAGGAAAATGCTAGACTAGTGTAAGAGCATAAACATTTTCAATTGCCTCTTTATATGTTCCATATATGTTTTTGGAAGTGGACTACGAGTCGACAATAACTTTTAGTCAACCTCTGTTTTCTTCCTGCTTGCATCAGTGACTACAGCTCTTTAGGGTTTATCCACTGTTTAGTGACTCATGCTCATATGTTTACTTTGATTGTAGTTCTATTTAGCTGCTCTCATTGACAAACAGTATCAATTTGTCTTTTCAGAAACTCGATAGCTTTATGGAGATGGCATTTGGAGGGCGCTACGTAATTCTTTTGATGGCATTATTTTCAATCTATTGCGGATTGATATATAATGAGTTCTTCTCTGTTCCATTTCACATTTTTGGTGATTCTGCTTATAAGTGTCGTGATTCTACTTGCAGGTATGTGAAGGTTCTTTCTAATTTATTTAGAAGGCATTGTGACGTATATAATTAAGCACTCACTATTTGTGCTCTCTGGCAATGTAATGAACCAACAAGTTGGTTCTTTGCACAAGGGGCTGGAATACATCATATTCCCTGCAAGAATTTCTCAAACATAGCTGGTTGTCTATTTACTAAGTGAGCATTAAAGACTATTGGAGATGCGAGAATTTATGAAACTATTAATTCTAGTATGCAGCAGTACAAATATTAGTGCATTTATTGCATATAGTTCAAAAGATAACTTTAATTTTGGAATAGAAGGTAAACATTGGAAGTTCTACATAGCAGTTTCTCTCATCCAAGCAGCCATTCAACAACAATACATCAAGGACATATTGTATCCCCACTGCACCGTCTCACTATTTACATATGATTTCTCTGTTCTAATTTTCAACCGCATCAATCTTCGGCCTGTCCATTGAGTTTTCTTCTGAAAACAACTTTCCTCCCGTCATCCCTTTCTTTTGCATTTACTATTAACGAAAATCAGCTGTCAACATGTTAAATATAGGCCATTTCTAACTTTCATTTGTCCAATGAATACCTTTTTAGAATTGTTGAAATCTTGGTTTTACTTTTGAAATTTTTGAGGATGTAATTTTACTTATGTGCTTCTCCAGTGATGCATACACTGCTGGTCTTGTAAAGTATCGAGATCCATACAAGTTTGGTGTGGACCCTAGCTGGCGAGGAAGTCGCTCTGAGCTCCCATTTCTTAACTCCCTTAAAATGAAGATGTCTATACTATTTGGTCTAACTCAGATGAACTTAGGGATCATATTAAGTTATTTTGATGCCAAGTTTTATGGGAACTCTCTTGATATACGGTATGACCTATCCTAGCTCTTATACCTCTTTGTGAATACTGGATGTTGAAAAATGCATTTTCTTTCAGGCATCAGTTCATACCTCAGATGATCTTCCTCAATAGCTTGTTTGGCTATCTTGCACTCTTAATCATCATTAAGTGGTGCACAGGTTCTCAAGCTGATTTATATCATGTCATGATATACATGTTCCTGAGCCCTATGGATGATCTTGGTGAAAACCAGCTATTTTGGGGTCAGAAATTTCTGCAGGTAAACACATCCCTTTGCACTTAGTTTAGTTTCCTTTGTTGTTTAAGCTTTTCCACATTTTCTGCAGATTGTCTTATTGCTTCTAGCTGTCGTGGCGGTTCCGTGGATGCTATTTCCAAAACCTTTCATCTTAAAAAAACTTCATACAGAGGTATAATTTGGTTCTTTCAGTTATTATTTCACTTGACTGCATTTTCTAACATTTTGGGGGGCAACATGCTTGTTTTCTTCAATACTTTCTCTAAGACAATGAGATGTTAGGAATTTTATCTAGCAAGATGGGACCATGATATTGCTACAATATAAACAAACTACTAAACTTGAATCAACCATGATCTGAGATAACAATCAAAATCAATAATAAAGATCCAGAAAACCGTCATAATACCCTGAAATCATCTTAATGCAAATTGCAGCTGGCACCACCTGTGAATGATGTTCACCTTGAGTTAATGTCTACATCTTGCCAGCAAGGAAACTGCAGAGATCTTCTTAGGGAGAGAAAACTTACCTGCACAAAAAGCTTCAAATAATAGAATTGAATATCAAATTTACATCTGACTTCACTTTAAAAATCTAATACTTCTCTTGGTCCAAGCAACTCACACTAAAAGTTCTATTTTCTTCTTAGAAATAGCAGTTCTATGAAGGAAAAAGAGTGGTATTACCATAACCTTCTTGTAGCTGTCTAGCATTAGTTTTTTTCGTTTCCACGCAATCTCTTCAGTAAGTGAATTATATACATGATCCATAAGCAAATATCGAGAGAACTTAATACATTTTAAAGATAAGATAATGAAATAAGATATCTGGAACATAGATAATGAGACTAATATTATGTGAAATAACATGTTTTCTTGTATTAGTAAAGTGGCTAAAGATATACTAGGAGAATTTAAAGGTTGTAGATTAGACGATAAGGAGAGTTGGTGGTGGAATGAGAGTGTGCAAAAAGTTATTAGATTGAAGAAAACTTTTATATAAAGAGTGGCAAAAGTGTATGAGTAGAGAAAACTTAGAAAAATGTAAACTAGTAAGGAATGAAGCAAAAAGAGTGGTTAGTGAGAATAAATACATGGTTTATGAAAATTTTTATAAGAACTTAGAATTTAAGGAGGGAGAAAAGATATATAACCTTTCTAAGATTAGAGACAGGAAGAGTAGGGATTTTGGTAATATTAGGTATATTAAAAGTGAGGATCAAAGAGTTCTAGTGACCGACGGGGAAATAAAAGAGAGGTGGAGGGGTTACTTTTATCAATTGTTTAATGATAACCAAACAAGTGAGCAAAATAGAGATTTTGACCATATAGTGAGATATTATCGAAAAATTAGGATTAGCGAGGTTAAAGATGCTCTAAAGAAAATAAAAAGTGAACGAGCCATAGGACCGGACGACATCCATATTGAAGTTTGGAAATGTCTTAGAGATATAGGCTTAGGATAGTTAACTAAACTATTTACTAAAATTATCTAGACAAAAAGAATGTCGGATGAGTGGAGGATTAGTACTTTGATACCGATATATAAGAATAAATGGGATATACAAAGTTGTTCAAATTATCGAGGTATAAAACTCATGAGTCATACTATAAAACTTTGGGAGAGGGTAATTGAGCAAAAACTAAGAAAAGAAACATGTATATCTGAAAATCAATTTGGTTTTATGCCTGGGAGGTCAATTATGGAACCTATACATTTTTTTTGAGACGGTTGATGGAGAGAGATGGAGAGAAGAGAAATGATCTACATATGATTTTTATCGATCTAGAAAAAACTTATAATATAATACCTAGAGAGGTAATGTGGTGAGGGTTAGAAAAGAAACATGTATCTAGTATATATATTGATGTGATTAAAGATATGTATGATAGAGTAAGAACTAGAGCAAGAACTAATGAAGGAGAGACTAAACCATTTTCTATTATCATAGATTTCTATCAAGACATTTTCTATTATCATAGATTTCTATCAAGAGTCGGCTTTAAGTCATTATCTTTTTGCATTAGTTATGAACCAACTTACTAAGCACATTTAGGATGAAATCTCATGGTGTATGTCATTTGTTGATGATATAGTATCGGTTGATAAAACTAGAAGAGTCATTATTTCTAAAGTAGAAAGATGGTGACAAGCTCTTGAGTAAAATTAGGAAAGAAAGAGCCTATGGTACATATTGATAGCCAAAAAATACCTAAAACTAATCATATTTACTATTTAGGATTTATCATTAGATATAATGGTGAGATAAATGATGATGTGGTGCATTGAATCACATCGGAATGGTTAAAATGGAGGAGTGCTTCGTGAGTTTTATGTGATCGTAGAATACCAATGAAACTAAAGGAAAAATTCTATAGGACAGTTATAAGACCAATTATGTTGTATGGGTCAGAATGTTAGGCAATTAAAAAACATGTTTAAAAAAATAAGTGTAGCAGAAATAAGAATGTTGTGATGGTCTTGTGGATATACATTAAAAGATAGGATAAGAAATAAGTGCATCCGTAGTAAATTAGAGGTTGCGCCTATTGAGGATAAAATGAGAGACTAGATTAAGATGGTTTGGTCAGTACAACGGAGACCCCTTAGTGCACCGATTAGTAAAAATGATAATGTTAGAGTTAATGAGGATAGGAAATCTAGAGGTCGACTTAGAATGAATTGGTTAGAAGCAATTACGAATGATATGATTAAGACTAACTTAACAGAGGAGATGACCCGTAACAGAATGGAATGGAAAATTAGGTTTCATGTAGCCGGCTCCAAACATTTGGGATAAAGACTTAGTAGTAGTAGTTGTTGTTTGAATACAGTGCCAACCACCCTTTGTGTTCTCTAAGTGTTCTTCATAGTTTCTTCTTCTTTGTCTTTTTTTTCCCTTTCACCTCCACCCTCACCAAAAAAGAAATATCATTTCAGGATTGTAAATAATCTAATTTGCAGTATTTTTTTATCATTTTGTACAAGAATACTATCACAGGTTTGCGTGTTCTGAACTCTTGCAGTTTTATGCAGGAATGAATTGTAAAGAATTCCTGAAAATATTGACATATGTTTTGCACTGCTATGATGCAGAATGGGAAACTTTAATGTTGCCATTTGCCTAGATGTACCTTTTCTTTCCTAAAATTGCCTAGTTATTAAATAAGTTTCGAGTGTTGGGATTAAGCTTTTGTAATCTACTTTTGGTATCCAGTAGTATATATCTAGCTTGTCTTATTTCTGAATGTAAATATGTTGCTGTTTAGTACTAGATGTATCTTGATCTGATTAAGACAGATTTTACTGAAGGCGACGGTTACTGTTGGCAAAATTTTGAAAATATGGGCTGCTATCAAGCACCTAAACGATCTGACTGTGGTTGTGTCTGAAATGAAAGTTCTTTTGGTTCCTTGAAAGTTGTTCCTACGAATCTCCCTTTGGTGAATATGTCACTGAATATTTAGATGGCATATTATGCTGATGACATTTTTACATGCCATGGAACTTTCTAAAATTTATTCATTTTCTCTTTTCCTTATCTTTTAATTGATGGAATACCACACCTATAGAACAACTTAGAGTAATAACTAAATACATGAACTTGATGATGCATATATGCAGCCCTGCAACATCCTTACATGTTTCTCTATGCTATGTTATTTAGAGATTTCAAGGTCGTTCCTATGGCATGCTTGGCACATCAGAGATGGATCTGGATGTTGAACCTGATTCTGCAAGATCTAGGCAACACCATCAGGATTTCAACTTCAGTGAAGTGTTTGTGCATCAGATGATCCATTCAATTGAATTTGTCTTGGGGGCAGTCTCGAACACTGCATCGTATCTTCGGCTTTGGGCTCTGAGGTATATCATAGTTAGGCAATAGTTTTAATCATCCCCCCAATCGTATAATGTCTGATCTGTTCCTGAATACTCTCTATTTCCAGCTTGGCCCACTCGGAGTTGTCTACTGTATTTTATGAGAAAATACTCCTCCTTGCTTGGGGGTGAGTCCAATTCTGAACCTTTATACCTTTAATTTTTTTGTGTACGAGTACCAGAGGTTCTTCCCTCATATATACTAGTGTTCTGCAAAAGCATTTCATGCAACCCTATAGATCTTAATGATGCTTTTCTCATGAATATTTATATTCCAGAACTATACCTCACTTAAGCAGGAAGTAACTGAACTAATATATGAGAAGTATTTTCATTCAATGAATTGTAGCGGTGATGTCTCCATATATTTTCCTCCTATTGTTTTGTTTTTCTGCTTTAGTTTAAACTATTTGATTTTCTAAAGATGATAAATGTTCACAGGTACGACAACATCATCATCCGGCTAGTTGGGCTTGCAGTTTTTGCATTTGCAACAGCATTCATTTTGCTCATGATGGAGACGCTAAGTGCTTTTCTTCATGCTTTACGTCTGCATTGGGTTGAATTCATGAACAAGTTCTATCATGGTGATGGCTACAAGTTCAAACCCTTCTCCTTTGCGTCCATAGTAGACGAAGAGGATTAATTGATGACAACCATCTACAGCTCACGTTTCTTGCTAAAGTTCATTACAGAAACAGAAGAACAAAACAGACGACGATAAAGATTGATAGGTTTTGAATTCCTGGACCTAACGAAGCCATGAAATCTGGCACGGCTGTCAGTTGACTGGAGTGCACCATTTGCACTATATAGGAAGTGTCAGAGCCTTTGCTTTGATTTTCCTAGAGAGTTGGAGAAAGGAAACGAAAAGCGATTTTTTTCTTTTTTTTCTTTCTTCTTTTTTCTTTTGGTGTAAATTTACAGGCCTTGGATACATTTTGTAGAGCTCCTCATGCCTCTTTCAAGGATAACAAAGCTAATTCTTTAACATACTATAGAATCATAGAAGTGAGGATTCCCCAAAAAGCAGCTCCTTTTTGTTTCCCCACCTTTATCACGACCTTGAGTATGATTCATTTTAGACCAATTTAAAGGGAGGTTCGATGTTGGCAATAGTCATTATCATGCTACTCATAACAATGTTGGCCGCTAGCCTCATATTCTCTCGCCGCTGCTTTTCTATGAATCTTATAGTACTGCCGGTTTTGAAAAATATGCATGCGTTGCCCAGGGAGAGGCAGCATAAAAACCCGCAAGCTCAACTGATATTTGAAGGAAGTATGCTTAGTATAACGTATATGATTGCATCAGAATAAGTCAGGATGCGGTCTTGTTCATGTTTTCAATCGCTTTAGCGTGCTTTGTTTAGCTCCTGAAACTATCGATAAGATGTCCCAACGGCCGGATGATTCTTTCAATTCTTAAAGACATCGATAGAGATGCAAGGAGCCTTTTGTATAGAACCATATTTTTGATGGTATAGATTACTCTATTATAAATGGGGGTGTTCTGATAAAATCCTTAATTCACAATATCAACAACAAAAACCGATTATAGCGACGACAAAACACGTACTTGATTAGAGGTGAGAATAAGAACTGAACATAATGGATTACAAAAACTATAACAGATTGCTCGATTAAGAGTTTAAAATAACAAAAATAAAAGGGGGATGAAACAGTTCTAACCATAACACTGGACTCTAATAACTTTATCCACAATATACAAGTATACTTATGACAAATAAAAAGACGACGCCAACATAATGCTGATAATTAGCCCAGTACTGAAAACAGCATGAAGATCCTTCCAAGTTCACCCGCGAATAGTAGTAGGATGACTGGCTATCACTGCACATTTACAACAGCTAAAATCAGTAGTTTAAACATAAAGTTGCGGTATTGATGGAACTATGCCAGATAAATATAAGCATAAAAATGACAAGAGTAATCGGGACTAAGGTAACAATTTAAAGGAGCAGCAAATCTAAAATAACTTCGGAAGAAGTACAAGACGACATATGTTTTGCAAAATTACTCCCCTCAAGAGTGACGGAAGTTATGCACACTTATGACCTGTAACGAAGCAGAAATCATACTCTATCGAAAAGAGAGAAAAAAGAGTAAGAAACATATTACATAGCCTACATGGTGTAAAGCTTCTCTAATTGCTTTATCAGCGAATAATGTAAGTACCCAAACTGTTGCCTACGTTACAGTGTCGCTCAGGAACGTACTAGGTCTGTATCAAATTCTCGAATTGAGAAATTCCTGAAACCGACAAGATTGAGATGGTCCCAACTATACTCTCGAATTAACTGCAAAGAAAAGGGACCTTTTACCTTGTAGCTAGTTTTAGCAAATAAAAGGAAGCACAAGACCCTTAAAAGAAATGCCTTTACGATTTCAAGATAATCCATCCTCTATGTATGCTTCCAGATGTGGGTCGACACTTACTCAGATATGATATCCTCAAAAGCTTTAAAAAGAAAAAGAAAAAACAGCTAAGTAATACACTCTGCATTGTAGGTTTACTCTCACTTTGACCCTCACTGCTAGTAATTGCTTGTGTTACCAACATACATTGTGCTATCAACCGCACAGATTGCTTATGGAACTGTTGACCAACAGATTATTAACAAGCACTGATTATTTTAGCAAACTGAAAGAGAGGCAAAAGTTCACTAACTGCAAGAGATAAAGAAGGAATTTGACATTAAAAGTAGTACCATATTGACATTAAAATATATGGAAGGAAACAATCTAATAGATCCAATACTCCTATTAACAAGTAAATCTGAATTCCTGACATTTCCACAGACAGTTGGTCCCTATAACTGCATCCCCTGTAGGTCACAGATAAATTAACAGTCTCCCTTTGAAGAGGTCACAACGAGTTAGCCTTTGCGAGGTGAGATAGTGTCTCCCTATTATCATCCCCTTTAGGATAGGCCTAACGTAATATGAAGCCTTACTAATTGCAACCTAGCTTTTGCCACATATTAACTATGATGTTGCTTTCTTCATTACCCTAATCATCTCTTGCATTAACTAAACAAGGAATCACACATCACTAACATATCCTCCAAAATTACGAACGGATAAGAAACTCCATAGTCTAATATAACCAGCTACAAATTTATAGTCTTAGGCTCATAGTAATGCCATGCTACTAGTACTGTGATGAGGTTAATATAATGATATGAAAAAGTGTTGACCCGCATTCATAATTCACCCTCCATACAGCAGAGCAAGACGACATATTGCATCAAGCATCACAATTTGGATGGATTTCGCTTTATAGGTGAACAGTTGAAACTGAATGCCCATTTCACCTTTAACTAATCTCTTTGAAGGTCAAACCTCCCTTCAGCTAACACCCATCTTGATTCTTTTAATTTTATTTTACTTCATTGATAAAGATACATCAGAACTTAATCATACTGATAATTCTGAGCACCAACTTAAAAAGCATCTTCCTTTATGTTCAAGATGTGTTCTCGACAGGATAACATAAATTCAGAATTGTTTACGTTTACAAACTCATTTATGACACTTATTTTACTATAAAAGTCACAAGAGTATAATATGTTTTTTACTTCCAAGACTAGGATGGTTCGTGAATAATTGCACAATTTAATATTACTAAAAGAACTACTAATTTTCAATACCATAATACCCTAGGGAGGCTAATCAACTTCTCATCAACATTCGAGCCAATGGCGTAACATGAGGATCAATGTTATACCTAAACTCTTTGCATTTAGTCCTAAAATTCAAGCCTTAGTGACCACACATTGCTCTGAAGGAGGAAGGTTTGCCTCCAGATCTTGTGAAAACAGCTTTTCCAAATTCACTCACTGTACAAAGGTCTCCAAAAAGCAGGCCAACAAGGTTCCAAGTGACAAAAGCATAACCAAAGTGCATATCAACTAATTCCTACTGGCCGCAATAGCTGAGAAGCCATAACTAGACAAGACTTGCCAAACATGATAATGAGGCTCAATAATAAACTTCCTCTAAATGATTCTACAGTGAATCTAACAAGAAATTCAATGAGAAATCTTATGATCAGACCGTCAAACTATGATGCACGGGTGCGGATACGAGACCCGGATACGATACAGACACGGATACGGGATACGGCAAAATCCAAAAAAATAGGGTACGGGGATACAACAAGGATTTTTTTTTAATTATTATTATATATAGAAAATTTTATAAAAATTAACTAACAATCTAAAATATGAATCTATCACAAAGTAACAATCTAAAATATATTATTTGTAACTTTCTTCATCAGATTTATGATGATAATATGACGTTGGGCTGCTACCCGAACTCAAAAACCAGAGGAGATGATGATGACAGTGGCGGTGATTGTGTTGGACGGGGAGGAGGAATGGAGGGTGGACTTGAGGAGTCGGAGGAAGGAGGAGTCGGTCGGAGGGATCGGGTCGGAACAACGGAGCAGTCGGCGGGATCGGGTCGGAATAGCAGAGGTGATTGAATCGAACGGGAGTGAGCTGAGAGATTGAGAGAGAGGATTAGGGTTAGGGTTAGGGTTTTTTCTTTTTTTTCTTTCGTTTGAGTCAGCTGAGGATCGAATCGAACGGGAGATTTGCGAAATAAGGATGGTTTTTTAATCGAACGGTTCAGGTTGGATTTTAACAATCAAACCCGCAACCCGATTGAATCGGCCTTCGGCGAATCCGAGCCGTGTCCGAGCTCCTTTGACCGTGTCCGAGCCTAATTTGACCGTTGACCCGTGTCGGACACGGATTGACCGTGTCCGACACGTGTCGTGACGAATCCGTGTTTCAGAGCCGTCGAATATAAGGATAAAGGCTTCTCTATTGTTATTGTTGTTGCTATTTATTGTTATATATCCAAAATTGTGGACCCCATTAGGATCGAACAAAACTGACAGCCTGCCGTGAAAAATTAAACATAGTAAGTGGAGAATTTAGTGTGAAAATTGCACCGCACCAGCTGATGTCAATCAAAGTAGGAAATACTTGACTCATAACAAAACATTAAATCCACATTCGCACTCAACAAATATCAGACAGTGATGGAGAATGGTGTGACTGATGACACATGTCACAAGGAGGTAATGGTGTATCATAAAGGAAAATTATAAATGCATAAAGTAGATGGCATATAAAAATGGGTAAACTAAATACAAAAAAAGTCAATTTTAAAATGAGGCAGATATGTATAACAAGACTATTCATTGCTTCACTAGTTACAAGTTATCAACTTATCACGTCAGTACATGTATTGAACGAAGGTTATTTTAGCCCCCACAAATTGATGCCTAGGCTCGGTGACCAGTCACTGCAACTTGTTTGTAAGTATAATTAAAGTGGAGGAGAGCCTACATGAGCTAGGAAGAAATGCATAATTTCTCTCAAATATTGAACCAGTTATCTATATGCTTGAGTAAAAAGTTTAAGGATCCCCAAAACATTGAGCAACAATAAAAAGTTTTCAAGGAAGACTGACAACACTGCATCAAATGGTATTGCATAAAAAGGGAACTTTAAAGTCTGTAAACAGAAAGAGAGATCACCTGAGGTTGCATGTAGTTCATACCCTGAGAAAAGGATCCTTGTTGAACCATCTGTTGTATAAAATCCAAAACCAGGTCAAAATCAAACAATAGAGCAAATTTACAACCATAGGTCAAACAAAGTAGGAACCTATACCTTGTACTCCCCTTGGGAGCTAGAACTGGTCTGAGTTCCACCTTGAAGTCCCATACCATCCTTTCTCACAGAGCCCTCTCCAGCTTTAGGTACCTTGCTATCACCCTGCGATAAGACATTCCAACAACAAATAAATAAGAACTAAGACAAACTTATAAAGCATAAAATAGGTTTCATTCACCAAGAGAAAGTTTCTGATTCTAGAATCCAGATTATACTTTCCCATTATATTAGCACTACAAACGGAATTAAAAAAAAAAGCTTTTCCCAGTTAATCCATCATATCAGAATAATTTGAAAGAATGCATCAGATAAAACACATTCAAAGAACAAACTTTACAATAAACAATACCAGTGAGAGTATTACCTCCATCTAGAACACATCAGACGCCAGCAAAACCCATCAATACACAACGGGGGAAAAGTCAGTAATAATTTTTATCAGATAACAAATAAAAAAAAGGAGCTCTAGAAAAAACAAATACCTCCCTATACTTCTGCAGATACAGCTTCAGCGGCTCAATGTACTCCTCAAACCCTAGGGTCGTCATCGCCCAAAGCAAATCATCCCCATTGATCGTCTTCCTCTTCTCTCTCTGACACTTATCACTCGCCCTAAATCAATCAATCAAACAAACGAACTCAATCTTACCCCCCCAAATTTCCATTTTTTTATGAAACCAATCCGAAATCAAACTCACTCACTCGCTAGTGATGAAGCTGATGAACTCAGAAACGCACTCCTGAACCGTCTCCTTCGCGTCCTTCGCGATCTTTCCATTAGCGGGCAGCGCCTTCTTCATGATCCTGCTCACGTTGCGAGCGCCGTCCTCGTGATCGCCGTCTCCGGGCTGCCAACACCGCCGCCGGGACTCGCTGGTAGCTCCGCCATATCCGAGATCGGGATCTAAACCCTAGATCCATCAAAATCACCGAGATCGAAACCCTAGAAACAGCAAAGGGGAGCGAGGGAGCGAGAGGTTACCTTTGTTTCGTATTTGCGCGCGAGCGAAGGAGAGAGATTTGATGGAGAGATTTTTATATATTTTTATACTTTTTTTTTATTTTTAATTTTCTTTTTGGGGGGGGATTTTTTGTTGAGGGTTTGTGAGGAGCGGAGGAGAGAGATCGGACGCTGGAGAAGAGAGGAGGAAGGAGACGCTCGGGATGAATTGGGGAAGGGGATCTGCACCGTCCCTTTTTATAGAGGGGGAACTGCCGGTGGGGGCCACGGCGGTTTCTGTTCAGGGCAGGCACGTGGAACGCATGTGACGAGGTGGGGTTTGGGAAAACTTGGGTTTCCTTCCAGAAGGAAAATATCTATTTTATTTGTTTATGGGGAAATTATGCCAAATGTGATGGGTGTTGGAGAAGATGCTCGAAATTCTGAAACCGCCTCACCGCTCTCAAACCCCTTTTGTTTTTTAACCTTCGTAAAATTAAAAAAAATCACATCGCGTTATCTTTTTTTTTTCCCCTTTTTTTACACGAACATTCTCTAACAAACTAATCTATTGTAAGTTTTTTCCCCAAGATATCTCAATGCACGTACAAATCATTTGCATTGTTTTTTTTATCTAATATTTCTCTCTACGGAGGGTTAGTCACCTAGAACTTAAAATTAGAACTGAGATAATTTATGGGATAAATTTTTAAGGTGTTAGTCATATTAAACTAAAACTAGAATAAAATTTTACAGTGTTAGTCAAGTAGAACTCTAACAAAACTAAAATTGGGATAATGGTACAAAATTATCCCTTTTTTTCTATACAAAAATGAGAGTTCTAGTCTCTCAAATTATTCAAAGTTTTAGCTTGGAACTAGATGGTAAAAATCTAGAACTCATATTTATTTTGTTATTTTTTATTTTTTATATTTCTTTTTTTCTTTACTTCACTATTTTAGTTATCACCATCATTAGACCATCATTACAATAATTATTATTAATATTTTATAGTCTAATCAAAAGTTATTTAATAGTAAAGAACATTCTTATAAGCAATCATTAATCAATAATAGTAAGTTTAAAATACATAAATAGTATTTATATCTTCAAAAGACATAAATATATATTTCATGATTATAAAAATTTATCTCATGATTATAAAAATTTATCCCACGTTATTTTATCAAAATATCCTGCTTCACAAAATTATTCCTATTTATCCCACTAAAATATCCCGTTAGCGAAAAATTATTCCACTTTAACGATTATCTCATTTTGTATGAAAATGTCTCAAGTAACTAACAACCCCTAAGTTTCTTTTTTGCCTCCTGAACCTTTACTCAGACTTCAAATCAACTTCGCTTTCTATCGGAAACGAGTTTAGGATTCTTCGGTTTGGGGGTTTAGCCATCGTCACAAATGAGAAAATAAAATCAAGCATGTTATCATTAAACCATTTTCTATTTTGTTAATTGAAAAAATATACTTTCTAAATTTAACGATGTAAATGCTTTATATAGTCTGATTCAGTAATCTTAACGAGTCAATAAAACTCATTGATTCTCGTCTTTCCCATATGCTGTAGAAACCACGAAAGATTTGGATAAGAACATGTTTTGAGAAGAAGAAACACCTTTGGATGCTTCACGGTTGGCCGCGAGTGGCGCGGCGGTCGACCGCGAACGTGCACAAAACATGGATTGTTTCTGGACTTTTGGCGGTCGATTGCGAGTGGTGCGGCGGTCGACCGAGGACCATGCAATCGGTTTTCGTGGGTTTTCGTCTTCTGTCTGGTCGCCCGCAGCGCCATGTGCGGTCAACCGCGTAACGGTTTGGGCCTGATTGAGGTTTCCTGTTCTGAGTTTTGTGTTTGAGTTTGTACCATTATTTCGCATTGTTTGGTCTTCTATCGGCGTTTGTTTGATTTGGTCTCTCGAAGCACATCGGTTTGGTTTTGGCTTTCCGTCGCGCACAACCTCTGCCTCATATACATTATCTGAAATCATAAGTAAAATAGTGCAACACACTTAATAATCACTGACGTGCACAATATTCTTCAAAACTCATAATGTATGTTTTTTACTTTATTTATTCATTTTAAATTATTACAAAATAGTATATTTCATATATAAAAGTGGCCCCTCGTATCATTTAAATCACCAATAGGTTCCCAGTTATTGTAAGTAGTTTTAGACATAGTTTATTAAATGATTTAAGTTTTGCTATAATGTCTCACCATTCTGAGCACGAAACTAAATTAATATAAAAGTAGTCCCGTCACATCATTGAAATCACCAATAGGTCCCCAATTAGTACAATTTGTTTCAAACTTGGTT
The DNA here is from genome assembly GCF_001876935.1 of Asparagus officinalis. Taxonomy (NCBI): domain Eukaryota; kingdom Viridiplantae; phylum Streptophyta; class Magnoliopsida; order Asparagales; family Asparagaceae; genus Asparagus; species Asparagus officinalis. The sequence continues at coordinate 3,561,897 of NC_033795.1, read as the reverse complement.
TACTAAATGATTAATTTTTGCTATAGTTCCTCACAATTCTTATAACTTATTTCAAATTAATCATCCAATCAAGAGTAGAACCACAATATATAAAAATTGAGGTACCTAATAGAAATGTCATTAATTTGAGGAACTTTTTCAAAAATGTTTAATAAGTAATAATGCGGTATATAACCTATATTTTGTGGATTTATACATACAAAGTTAAAAATCATTGGGGGCGGTTTCCCCTGCTAATTTCTATCTCCAACATATATTCACTTGCCCTCTATCCTCTTTTCTACTCATTTTCTCCCTTTAGGCTAAATCTCTTTAATTCTCTCTGATTTCTCTCTTAATTTTCTCAATGTCTTTATATAATTCTTTCTAAATCTCTTTTACATCATCTCATATTGCTTTCCTCCTCTGCAACTCTCTTTCTATTTGTTGAGGATCTGCGTTGTCGTTTGGCTCAGAAACCTGCTAAATCAGTCCCCGTTTTTCACACACAGTGCACCACCAAGAACACAAAGGGGAGAGCTCACTGATCTCTCAAGACACCGTCTCTCTTTTCTTCCTCTTCCAAGCTACTACCGGCCCTTCACCTTATATGGGGAAGTGGGCAGCCGACATGGAGGAGGAGGCTAGGGTTTAGAGAGGTAGGAGCCGACCTACGGATGGGACTCACAGCGGCGGCCATCGGATCACAGAGATCGGAGGAGATCTTGAAGTATCGGGTAGGAGAAGAAAATAGAGGGGCTAGGGCACATAAGTTGCTGAGAAGAGGGAACTGGGCCTAAGTGGTAATGGGCCATCTTATTTGGGCCAACAAATAACAACAATCTCCACCTTTGGCCCAAAGTAGTGCACAAAGGAAAAACATGGAACTGCAGGACTCATCATCGCCAAATTATTACTTGTATGATCACAAAGAAAATACAAGCAATGGAAGAGAATACACAAAGTAAACTCAGATCACAAAGATCGGGGTAAAATCACCGAGCATACCAAGTCCACAAAGGACCGAACTCTACCAAACGGTCATCGAGTTCAAAGGGGAAAAGAATCACAAAGCTACTAACAAGCACAAAGCAAGTTAATAGGCCACAAAGGCAACACACAAAGCAAAGGAAACCCAGACCGGGAGTCGTACACGACCTCTTAACAAATTGATTGCTGCGACGACCCACTTGGCGGTGCATGTAGAAAATCAGGAGCCCGTTAAAGTTCCACCCTCACGGAGGTGTGAGTCCAAACGTGTGACTCCTGTAAAGGCCAACAAGGCAATGTCTACTCAGAAGAAGACGCGTCGGACAGACGAATGCGTTATACCTGAGAACCCATGTGAGCAGCCGATAGGTTCTATTAACAAGCACAAAGCAAGTTAATAGGCCACAAAGGCAACACACAAAGCAAAGGAAAATTACCCAAAATCAAAATTCAAGATTCTTTGACACGAGATAAATTTTTCAGCAGGCAAACACTTAGTACCCATGTCAGCAGGATTAAATTCAGAGGGAATTTTCTCTAACTTGACAATACCCTTTTTAACTATATCCCGAATGTAATGAAATCTAACATCAATATGTTTAGTTCTATCATGAAAAACAGGATTTTTACAAAGTTGAATAGCAGATTGACTATCAGAAAATACAACCATATTTTTATCAAGAAAACCAATTTCAGATATAAGGCCCCTAAGCCAAATAGCTTCTTTAAAAGCTTCAGTGGCAGGTAGTAGATAAAGCAACAATGGGTTATAATTGGGATTTCCAACTTATGCAAGAGCCACACAAAGTAAACACATAGGAAGTGGTAGATTTTCTATTATCCCTATATTTGCATAATTGGAATCTACATAGCCCGCAAGTTTGACACCTTCAGAACACTTAGAAAAGGTTAATCCTACATCCACAGAGGATTTCAAATATCTTAAAAGCCACTTCAAGGCATTCCAATGAGGCATACCAGGGTTTGACATATATCTACTCAAGCAACTAACCGCATATGCAATGTCAGGCCTAGTACTAACCATGAGATACATGACAGATCCTATAGCATTCGAATATGGCACCTTCTTCATATCATTTATTTCAGTTTCAGTATTGGGAGATTGATCCTTACTTAACACAAAATGGGAAGCAAGAGGCACATTCACAGATTTGGCATCAGACATAGCAAATTTACTCAAAATTTTTTCAACATATGAACTTTGGTTTAAAACTAGAGTAGATTTGTTTTTGTCCCTAATAATATTCATGCCTAGGATTCTTTTAGCATCACCTAAGTCTTTCATGTCAAAATTTTCACAAAGACATTTTTGAACATGCTCAATAGACTTCAAACAAGGACTAACAATCAACATGTCATCCACATAAATTACAAGAAATACAGGCACAGAGTCTATATTCTTATAATACAGGCAATGATCAGCAGTTTTCCTTTTAAACTTTAAAGATTGCATGCATTTATCAAATCTAATATTCCATTGCCTAGGTGATTGTTTTAAACCATACAAAGCTTTTTTTTAACAAACACACATGATCAGGCAATTTAGGGTCCACAAAGCCCTCAGGTTGGTGCATATAAATATTTTTATTAAGATCACCATGCAAGAAAGCAGTAGTTACATCCATTTGTTTTAATTCCCAATTAAAATGAGCAACTAAAGCAAGCATAATTCTAACAGTAGTGAATTTGACAACAGGAGCAAAAAATTCAGCATAATCAATTCCCTCCTTTTGAGTAAATCCCTTAGCTACCAACCGAGCCTTAAACCTAACATTTTCAGATTCTTGTTTTACCTTAAACAGCCACTTACAGTCCACTACAGAACAACTAGCAGGTTTAGGAACAAGTTTCCATGTTTGGTTAATTTTTAGGGATTCCATCTCACTCTTCATAGCACTAATCCATTCTTCAGAATATTTTGACCTTAATGCTTCTTTATAAGTCTTAGGTTCATTGCACTCAAGGGATTCAAACACATTAAAGGCAAACTCAGACATATTACAATCTATCAAATTGCAATCTCTATATCTTTCAGGTTTCCTAATGTTTCTTTTATTTCTATCCCTAGTGAGTTGATAATCATTCAAATCATGCATGTTATCTATTTCCTGCATATCATGCTCCACCTCATTTGGAATAATCTCATCTTGATTTTCAATAATTATATCATTCAATTTTTCTTCAGGAAATGATTTGGGTTGATTAATAATAGGCTTTTGCTCCACCTCATTTGGAGCATCATTTTCAGGAATAGGAACATGTAAAGGTAAACAAGGAAATTCATTTTCATTAAAGACAACGTCTCTGCTTATCACTACCTTAAACCCCGGTTCACTCTTATTCCAAAGCCTATAACCTTTTACCCCTTCAGGATATCCTAAGAAAACACATTTCTTAGATCTAGGTTCTAACTTATCAATCTTTTGATGCACATAGCCAGCACTCCCGAAAATTCTCAAATTATTTAAATCAAGAGGTTTGCCCGTGAACACAAATTCAGGGCATTTCCCTCCTAAGGGAACAGAAGGAGACCTATTAATCAAATAGGCCGCAGTACAAACAGCTTCTCCCCAGAACTTCTTGGAGAGCCCAGATGTGGCCAACATAGCCCTCACCCTCTCTAAGAGAGTTCTATTCATCCTTTCAGCAACCCCATTGCTGCAGTACAAACAGCTTCTCCCCAGAACTTCTTGGAGAGCCCAGATGTGGCCAACATAGTCCTCACCCTCTCTAAGAGCGTTCTATTCATCCTTTCAGCAACCCCATTCTGCTGGGGTGTATAGGGAACAGATTTATGCCTTTTAATACCCCAAGTAGTACACAAATCATTCAATTGTTTGTTACAAAACTCAAGACCATTGTCTGTCCTAAGAGTTTTTATTTTCTTTCCCGTTTGGTTTTCAATCATAATTTTCCAGTTTTTAAATTTATCAAAAACTTCAGATTTTTGTTTCATGAGTAAAACCCAAACTTTCCTAGAATAATCATCAATTATGGAAAGAAAATATTGGTTCCCTCCATGCGTAGGCACACTAGAGGGACCCCACACATCAGCATGCAAATATTCAAGTACACTAGTGCACTTAGACTGATTAGGAAAAGAAGAAGTAGGAAAAGTAACCCTATGTTGTTTTCCTAGCACACAAGATTCACAGAAAGGGATGGGGGATATTTTATCACTACCAAAGTGACCTCCTTTATGCAAAATTTCTAATCCTTTATTACTCATGTGACCTAATCTATTATGCCATAAAACAGATTTATCACCTATCACAGAGTTAACAGAATCAAGCACAGGTTCAGCATGACAAATATACAAATTATTTTGTTTTTTAGCAGTAAAAACAACAAGAGACCCTTTCAGAATTTTCATAACCCCTTTACCCCATTTTCCCTCCAAGCCATCATTTTCTAGAGATGCACAAGAAATCAAATTATAACGTAAATCAGGAACATGCCTAACATCCTTCAAAGTAAACACAGAACCAGAGGAAAACCTAAGGCATACATCACCAGTTCCTAAAACATTGCATTTCTTTTCATTTGCCATTGACACAAAGCCATTCTCTATTTTCTTGTAGTTTGAAAACAAGGTTTTAAAAGGAGTCATATGAAAAGTACAACCAGAGTCTACTAACCAATCTGATTTACACAAAGGATCAGATAACACAGAGTTCAAATATGCATAATCACACAGATTATTAATCATGAAAATCTCACCCATTTTGCCCTCACAGACAGCCATATTAGCATGTTCATTTTGCTGATTTTTCTTAGGCTTAGGACAATCTTTAATAAAGTGACTAGTTTCATGACAATTATAGCATTTTTTAGCTTTAAACCTGGACTTAGATCTACCTCTTCCATTTTCAAATTTTTTCTTACTTGATTCCCCATTACTAGCATTCTTTTGGTAATTAGACTTATTCTGAGGCCTACCCCTCACATGCATAACCTCACCAGAATTTTTATTTCACCCAGAATGTTTTAAATCTAATTCCTTACTCTTAAGACCATTGACCACAACATCAAGGGTAACCTCATCTCTACCATATTTAATAGCAGATTTCACATCACTATATGAGTCAGGAATAGCATTTAGAAGGGCAATAGGAGTATAATCATCTATATGTTTATCACCAGTTAACTTAATATCTGAAATAAGTTTTGTGAAAACATCTAGGTTCTCCTCAATGTCCTTAGACATATCCAATCTAAATTTGAAAAAATTTTCAAGCAAAAACATTTTACTGGGCAAAGAGGTTTCAGTATAGAGTTCTTCAAGTTTATCCCAAAGAGTTTTAGCACAGTCCAAAATTCCAACTTTTCTAATCACAGAGTCAGATAAGTTCAAATAAATTGTGGAACAAGCATTTTCGTTCATTTCCGCCCGTTTATTTTCAGTGTCAGAGGTTAAATAAGTCTGACCAACAGCCCTAACGGACTTCTGTTGAATTAAGATGCATTTTATTTTTTGTTTCCAAATGCTAAAATCAGATTTTCCGTTGAACGGAGCCATACCATATTGAATCATACTATATTGATTAGCAGCGGACATTTTTCACACAGAAAAACAAACAGCAAAAAAATAGCACGATTTTGGTAATTATCCGGCTCGAAACGTGTGAAGCAACTAGCACGAACAAATGAGAAGAACGATGAACACAAAGTTCTTGTTTCAATCTCTTTGATCTTTCACACGAGCACTCCCCAAAAAAAACAGTATTTTAATTTCTGAAAAAAAATTTAACAGACCCAAAGATTTACTGTAATTTTTTCAACAAAGGCAGAGATAAATCAGATTGAATACCATTGATTTAACTGTAATTATTCAAACAGATTGAATGCAGAGGAACAGCAAAAATGGCGATGCAGACAAGATCAAGCTAATAACTACAGAAACAGATTTCCGTCACCTCACCTGAGCGAAACCCTAGGGGAGGGTTTCGACCTTACCCTTGCGGCCGTCTCTTTTCTTCCTATTCCAAGCTACTACCGGCCCTTCACCTTATATGGGGAAGGGGGCAGCCGACATGGAGGAGGAGGCTAGGGTTTAGAGAGGTAGGAGCCGACCTACGGATGGGACTCACAGCGGCGGCCATCGGATCACAGAGATCGGAGGAGATCTTGAAGTATCGGGTAGGAGAAGAAAATAGAGGGGCTAGGGCACATAAGTTGCTGAGAAGAGGGAACTGGGCCTAAGTGGTAATGGGCCATCTTATTTGGGCCAACAAATAACAACACTATTAATTAACGTTTTCCCTTTTGTAACTCTTTTAGTTTATCTCGCTAGAAGAGAGTTAAAATGAGTCGAGAAATAATATCTAAGAAGAGAATAATGTAAGTGTTCATGGTGGCTATCCGACAATAGCATAAAATTATGATAGTTATACGACAATGATGTGAAGTTCATGGTAGTAGCTTAGTGAGTTAGTCTTATAAAAATGAATAAATGAAACAACATAATTCATAGCTGTGATGATAGTATATGATATTTTCATATTGACTTAACAATTTTACACTATTTCTATCTAACAAAAATGATTAGGGTATGCAAAAGGCTCTGATGAGTGATGATTCATGATATAGGGAGGGAGGGAGGGAGGGTGAGAGAGATTATAAATTTATTGTTGTTGACATAAATCATTGGGGTGAAGAATTATGTAGCGGGTTTTTTTTAATTCTATAATTCAACCCAGAATCAAACCCAAGAACATGGGAACCGTATTAGAATCTTCCAACCGTCCATATCACCCAATATATTCCAGTATTAACCGACAATACCTTGCAATTTTATTTGCAGCATTGACCCTGATTAGCAAACAAGCATGCTGTCTCATTCTTCATGATAATTCACAAAGTTCAGGGGGTTCTTGTCATTAGAAAGGTTTTAGGTGGTTCAATCTGTGCAAAAATCCTTGAGTTCAATGGGTTTTCTGAAATTTCCCCTTTTTCCAAATAAAAATATACGACGCGACCAGAAGCGATATGATTACCCCACAATTCAGAGAGTCAAACGTAGTTAGTGGGTCCCACTCTTACGCAATGGGTGTTAGAGATAGGGTGCCTAACATTTCCCGCTCGCGATCACTTGAAAAAAAAATTCGGATAAAACGCATCAAATCCCGTGCATATTCAAAAACACGGGAACAAAAAACAAAAAACAAAATAAAATCGAAGTGAGAACGGAGACTGTAGATCTCTCCGTCGCTAAGATGACCGAAGAGAGAGAAGCTCCAATGCTTCAGTCTCCAATGACAGGTACCCTTCTCTTCTTCTCTCTAGGGTTAGGTTTTTCTTCAGATCATGAGGTTTTATTTTAGGGTTTTCGTCAATTGTTTGTGGTTGAAATAGTGTAACTGATATGAAAAAGAGCTATTTTGTAAGAATTTGGCCTGCATTTTTCAAATGCAGGGCCATTCGAGGATGAGATGGACCATGAGTTCTTAGTGCTTTCCATTAGGGATTTTTTTTTCTTGTTTTTTATTCATCTGATGGTTCTCGTAAAGTTGGTGTTTTTTAGAGAAATTCGAAAGATAGAATAAGTAGATTAGAAATTACATAGTGTAATTGCAAATTTAGCTACATTTATTTTATTTTAGTTTCAAAATTCTATCTGTTTATGGGTGGGGGCTGTTGATGTTGAGGAAATGAGTTATTTTTGCTAGAATATAGTCTGTGTTTTCCACATGCAGGGTCATTGGATGATGAGATGGAAGAAAAGGAGAATCTTTGTTCAGTCCAAGAAGACAAAATAGGGGCTTTGATGCAGAGAAATAGGAACAAAAAGGTTGGAGGATGCAACTTGAGGAAAAGCTTGGCTTGGAATCAAGCTTTCTTTACTGAGGAAGGTGCTGTATTTTCCAAAGGATTACGTCGCACGCATTTATCATTAAAATTTTTTAACATAATTTCAGTTTGATCAGGTGTACTAGATCAGATGGAATTGTCTTTTCTTAGTAGATCTACAAATAAATCAAGTGACAATCTTGCGTCGGTTAGCGAGATGTCGCCACTGACAGAGTACAGTAAAAGCAACATTAAGCCGCCACCTCATGGTCCTGTTACAAACTCTAAAAGGAAAGATTCAAGGCCCAGAAAATTATTCTCCTCAAGCAATGAGGAGCCAGAAGCACATGGGATGGTTAGTTATATTGGGATAGGTTTTATGTTGTTTTCTCTGTCAAGTTCCTTGGTTCCCGATACTCAGCATGTTATTAACTGATTTTGTTTGTAAAGTGAAGTTCTTGGGGTGTTCAACTAACTTTGGTATGCACTTGTCAGACATCAGGAAAGAAACCTTCAGCCAAAGGCATTTTCAGAAATATTCCACGATCACCATCTACACATTCATATCCTTTTTCCTTGCATTATTTTAGAATGATAGTTATTCTTCCATTCAATGTTTTGTACATTTGTTCTCCTGTTTTATTTATATGTGATCTTAACTCTGAGAATACACAAAAGAGGGTTGCAAATGTGAGTAGAGTAAATCCAACATCAAAACTCCCAAAGTTCACACCGGCAAAATTACATTTACCTTTTCCCACAACTTCGAAGAATGTAACTACAAAAAGTTCCAAGACTGATCATAGTGCTGTTAAAGGTTCTTTTCTTTCTGAACGTGATTTAGTTTCTCAAGGTGGTTGTAATAGAATTATGTTCTCTGATTATCTGTTATCATATGTCTTGTAGTTAATGTTGGACAGAATGCTAGTGCAAGACTGTCCAATGCAAAAATGGACCTTGCATGCTCTTCCTCTTCTTCCAAATTTTCTGCTGAAAATCATGGGAAAATTTTGGTAAGCTAAAAGGAGCATTGACTACTTATTTTGCTTAGTGTACAAATGAAATCAAACAACAATTTTTTTTTCAATATACTGTCTTAACAAAAGTTTATTAAATACTGGAAGAAGATACTGTCTTCAACACAACAAGAATAAGCCTTAATCCCAAAATTTGTTATAAAATCATTACTTGAAAAATTATAGAAACATATGAGTCAAGGTTTTGGTCCAGTGTGAAATATTTTTATAATTCTCTGTCCTTCATCTTTTACAACTTTAAAGCAGTTTTTGAGATTTTCTCTTCTGAATTATGGTGGCCACAGGCTGAGAATTATACTGCCACTTCAAAAACGATAACAAACAGATCATCCTCGTCCAAGTTGCATGTAGCTGTTTCTTGTGCCCCTGCTAAAGCAGCTCCTTTGCTTCCACAAAGCCAGGATTCAGGAGGTCATCCTCCTCCCACAAATGCAAGGCCATCAGCATTGCGGATGCCATCTCCGTCATTAGGATTTTTTCGTCAGGTGAAGTGTCTATGCCCTCTACACGGTCTCTGTTCTTAAAGACTTCTGTTTGTGGGCTTCTGACAAACTATTAGCATAACTACATCATTGGTCATTACGTTTAGGAGTTGGCCCTTAAATAATCAGAACGTGAACACATGCCATGATGAAAACATTGCTTCTATATGGATATCTGTTTCTAGCTTATATATAAGGTTTTAAGTTTTTGATAGTAATATGGTGCGATAACATTCTAATTTATGTTTTTTTAAAACCCCGTCTTTTTGTTATTTTAGTGTGTCTCTACACATACTCATGCTGACTGAATGTAAAGTAACCGACTTTGTATATGATATAGAGCAGAGTTTACCATGGCCTTCCATTTGACATTCGTTATTCTTAGTATTTATTTTGATTTAACATTGTTGTGAAACCTTTCATTTTCCTGTCTTGTAGGAAAAAGTTTCTCCTTCATACCGCAATCAAAATCAGGGACAAACCCAACCATCAGAATGTAAAATATCTTCTCTCAGTAAACCTATGAATCTGAGACCGATTGGTTACATGAGGCCTCTAACTACTTCAGTTGGATTGCAAAATAGAAAAGGTACTGGTGCAGCAAATCCTAATGCAGCTTCTGTCATATCTAGCAGCTCTCAGGCCTGTTTGGCTTCGAGTTGCTTGAAGCCGCCTGTGCCTCGTGATATTTATCTTAGAACAGAAACAAACTCAGAGATTAATCGAGGTAATGTTGTTAGGAGAACACCCAGTAGTTCTGAAAGGTCTTGCCGTCAGATGGATAGTAGAGTACAGTTAGGATCTGATCTCTTGCTGGTTGACCAAGATATTAATGAGCAGTCTGTAGTATCACCTTCACAGAATCCTGATTTTGGTAGGGTCAGGGAAATAGAGCATGGTGCTAGCTCACCAAAGATGAGCAGTGAATCCTTTGTGCAAAGTATCCAGCAATTTTCAAAAATTAATGTTCCCGGGGATAATTGTGATGATTACCCACCTCAAGAAGATTCCAACAGTGATCTTTCATGTTCCAAGGAATCACATTTATACTCTGAGCTACAAGAACATGACTCAAAAGAAGTACAAGGTGTTTTCAGGGAACATATTCTGTCCAAAATGTTAGATGACAAAGTCGTGAGAGATAGAACATATTCAATTTCCACTGAGAAGAATCTATCAGCTGGAAATTCTAATTTTTCCTGTCATTATCCGGTTACTTTTGAGAACAAACAATCAGTTGGAGCTTCTGTTTTTCCCTCTGACTTGGAACTTTTGTTTACGGCCAGAAGCAATTTGTTTGATGCTTCAACAGAAGCTGACCTGTCTATAGGAAAGGAATCTCCAAGTGCTTATTCTAGTAACAGTTTTGAAGCTGATATTCCTTTATCTTCAAGCTCAGGGATATGCAGCCATGTTGCAGCATCTAGATGGATCGGTTTGACAAGTGAACCAAATAGTAACCTCTTAGAAAAGCATGAACCAGTGCATATAGAAGAAATGGAGTTTCAAGATTCCAGACCACATTGTGACACAATAAAAGCCGTCAGCTCAAGGAAACAGGATTTGTCGATGTGCGAGTGGGTATTCGAGGCTATCAAGATAACGCTTTTCTAAGTTTTATGCTTTAGAGAACATAGCATGCATCTGATCCTTGTCAACACTCCTTTATTGCAGGCATACGACAGGTACTGATGCTTCACGTGGTGAGGTTTTGCCTAATGCAGTACCATTCTCAGATGAGTGGGTAGCTGCTCTTGAGGCTTTGGGGGAGGTTAGCTTACTTTACATTAAAAAAATATTGAGAAGTTCTTTGTTGAATATTATCCAACTACTATTGTAGTCTACAAATTAATCATTTTTACATATTTATAATGATGTTTAAACTCTATTCACGGCATTTAGTAATAGTGGAAAGAAAACTCTTGCAAAATCTTCTAAGAAGCACTCCGTAGTTTCTGATTCGTAACAGACCCATTTCAATGGGAGACACCTTCGTACTGACTGTCGCCTCTTATCAAATTTGAGTATACTTCGAAAATTTGTCTTCTCCCTGACTAATTAGTGATCCAGAACAGCATTACATCTTTTCCTCCTTGTAGACGGTAAAAATTACCTTAGCAGATAAACATGAAATCCGTCTGCGTATTCAAGTTGCCCGCACGAACTGAAAATAGGGCTCACACGCGTACTTGACTCGCCAGCACGAGCCAAGACCACGCGATCACCAAATTCGCCCACATTTGGCGATCACAGATTCGCCTGCATGATTGACTCGTCCGCACGAGTCGACATCATCCAAGCAACTGAAATCCGCCTGCTTACTTAGTTCGCCTGCACGAGCCAAGAGTCGAACTCGCCTATAAACGGCAAACTCGCCAAACTCGCTAGAGTACTTGGTGACTGCTATACCACGTACAGGGAGGGACCTTCCTACTTCCCACGACGTGAAGGGAAACAACACAGTACTCTGAGCCCATCAAGTAGCCGCTCACAGTACGAGTGATTGGTCAAATCCATGCAATCGTCAAGTCCTCTTGCATGAAGCTCGCATCGCCTGCACGAGTCAAGAGCTGAACTCGCCTACGATCAATAAACTCTTCAAACTCGCCAGAGTACTTGGCGGTTGCTATACCACGTACAGGGAGGGGCCTTCCTACTTCCCACGACTTGAAGGGAAGGAGCACAGTACTCCGAGCCCATCAAGTAGCCGCTCACAGTACGAATGATTGGTCAAATCCATACAATCGCCAAGTCCGTCTGCATGAAGCTCGCCTCGCCTGCACGAGTCAAGAGCTGAACTCGCCTACGATCAGTAAGCTCGCTGAACTCGTCAGAGTACTTGGTGGCTGCTATACCACGTACAGGGAGGGACCTTCCCACTTCCCACGACGTGAAGAGAAGGAGCACAGTACTCCGAGCCCATCAAGTAGCCGCTCACAGTACGAGTGATTGGTCAAATCCATACAATCGCCAAGTCCGCCTGCATGAAGCTCGCCTCGCCTGCACGAGTCAAGAGCTGAACTCGCCTACGATCAGTAAGCTCGCCGAACCAGACAGAGTACCTGACAGCCGCAATATCATGCGTATAGGGATGGGCCTTCCCGCTCCCACGATGTGAAAGAGAGAGTACAGTGCTTCGAGCCACTCAAACGGCCGCTCACAGTACAAGTGAGAAGTATGATATCTCCTAACAGTACATGGTTATATCCCATGATTCAAGGAGTGACCACGCCGTCTCTCCTCTATTTAAGAACCTCTCCTGGCTACAGAAAGGAGGTTCGGTTGGCTCATAGTTAACTGATTAATTCAATCGGTTAGCTGAACCATAGCTCTCAACTCTCGACGGAGTTGACGACAAGCTCTTTGCATGACCTTTGCATTATAGCATCCTCTCCTAGCTTCGGGCCCTGATCGCCATCGAACTCGGAAACTCGAACTCGACTAGCACGAGCTTTTACTGCGTACTTAAGTTCACCAGCAACCTCGGTCGAATCGTCCAAGGGAAGCAGACTCGATGCGAGAACCGAGCGAGGCGTCCTATAGTTACCAAAGTCCCCACGTTAAACAAGGAGGGTATTCCCTCCGTTTCTGTTGTAATTTCGATTCATTAGTTTGTAATAAGCTATTCTTATCAATACAAACGAAATCCCTGTTTCGGGAGATCAAAATTTACACCTACACTCCTCCAAAGTAATCATGAAAAACACTGAATGTATGTTGTTTTAGAACTCCAAATCAGCATTTTAAACAAAATATGCACGCATCAGTGATCAGTCCTCTTTGGTTCCTGTGAATGAAAGCAATTTTCAGTGAGATGAACAGTTTAACAGTCTTCCAAGGACTGTAATTTATTAAAGAAAATATTCAATGCCCAAGGATTACCATCTCAGATGCATTTTTTCATTTTCAGCTCATGAGAAGAATTAACCATCTACCACTGTATATCCTGACAATTGCTGCTTCTCAACATGATCATGTCATTTCCTCTGTTGATTCCATTTCTAAATTGCTTCTGCGCTCTTTCTTTTTTTGTATGAAAGATCTGATTTGCTGGTTTTTCCTATTCATTGGCACTTGACACGGATGTCCAATTTCACTTTTCTTCTAAACGACTCTGGATTCTGGTTTCAAAAAGTTGCCTGCTTTTAGCAAGTTTTGGTTGCCATCATTAGTATTGATCTTAATCTGTGCTCCTAGTAAAGCCTGCGACGACGAAATCGGTTGCTCTTTTATGATGAGCTGGTTTATGGGTGCTTATTGTGAATTTGTCTTCTTTGCGAGTTATTGTATCATTTTAGCAGGGATAGTATCTATAGTCAGTTTTGTGTGTTTAGTTTGGAACTGTGACCATGTTTTGGACGTTGATTTGGCTTATCTTTGAATATAGTTACCTTCTCTCAGATTCTTCCTGGATTAGAAGAATTTTGGAGAAATTTTCCCTTATTCATGAGGCCAAACTGCTAGTAGATATTCCTACTTGTCGACAACAGAATCTATATGTTGCCTTTAGTTGACTTGTCCAGACGCTTCGTATGATGTTGTTATATGTACATTCTACATCTTGCTTACAGTTGATTGATTAGATATTTGGTTGGCTAATCCATGTACTTCCTTTAGCTGCCTTTGCCAGCGACTATTTCACTGGCTCACAGAGCACAGACATTAGGAATTTAGATTGATATCAGGTTGATAAGATCTGCTCTGCTCTTCCGTGATGCCTTCTCAAACTTAGGAATGTGCTCCAAGTTGAACCTTACATCTATGTGGAAAACATCTTAAATTGGTTCTTATAGACATCATTATACTATAGCATGAACTTTTTTGTTCTGCAAATAACGCCTTAGTTTTTTTTTTCCTGCATTTATATTCACAACTATATATAAATCTTGCGTATATTTTCCTTATTTGGTTTCATGCCTTAGCATATCTATTTTACAGGACATACTGGAAAAGAAAACAGGCCCTGTACAACATTCGCCACCAGATAAAGCTCTGCCAGAGCCCAGTCCCTGGTCACCGGTACAATCTCATTTTGTTTCATATTGATTACATTTATTTTCTATTACTTGCAAAGCCATAAATCTTATATTGTATGGAGATACTTAAAATTACATACAATATCACGTCCAAAATGCGTGTCTGCCGCTTGTGGCCATGACACGGCTTCATATTTGAAGTATTCATGCTAACCTAACACAAACCTTTTGCTTTTGCATTTGAAGTAGATAGCGATAGCTCTGATATTTTTGGTTTACAGATTACATATTAATCTCAAAGTTCAATACACACTGTCATCTGAACGTTCCCTATGCCTACCAGTGTAAAATCTTGATTCTCAGCAAGATTCCCAACTAAGAAAATGTAACACCCGAGTCAATGTTTCTGTTCTTAGAGCTGGAAAAGAAATTACGAAAAATGGATTAAACAAATCACAGTAGACTTTATGACAGAATATGATTAGTTGTTTCTCCTCGTCATCTCCTCTTTTAGTTTCATTATTCTTTCTGGAGCAATGTTGACTATATGTCTACTTCTCATACTACGTGAATCTGTGATACTATGAAGACAGCAAGCATGTGGGATTTCAATTATGATGATGTCCCGAGTCTTGTACCAAAGTTAGTATACGAACTGTAGCGTAGTTAGCATTGCCTTTTTCCTTCATACATAGTATGATTTAGCTCCCAGTGTCCCAATATTGATATTCTCGTATTGCAGGTTAAGAAGAAGGCTCAAGATATCGGGCCATATGACTGTACTAAGTACTCAAAGAACCTTCAAGAAATTTGAAGCGGCAAAGTTACTGTAGCTTCATCCTTCGATATACCCCTCTTCTTTTGCTTCTTCCTCGGTCTAGAAATGGTTGTAGACACGTAGAGCGTTCCCCGTCGAAACTACAGGCATCAATTGTACAAGTAATCGTATCTCTGTGAAGGGAACCTCAATTTTTTGAGCTGTGTACGGCCGAACAATTCCCTGTGAAATCAGTTGAACTTTTGAGTAAAACAGTCATTTGCTTGCATTAGTTTTCGGGCTAACCTTAATTTGCATTCCCTTAGAGCTCTGTACAGTTTGAAGGATATTTGAGATATACTGAAACGAGCTCCTACTTAATTTATCTGGTACAAAGAAACTAAGACGTCGGTGTCGATCTAGTTTGGTCATCATAGCTCATGTGTTCTTTTAGTAGAGGAACGAATAAAACGCATTTTGGTGATGTTATTAAATTCAGAATAAATCATATAGCCGATTATTTTGATATAAAGCCTTCAATGGTCTACTGCAGGGGACAGGGAGAAAGTATCCAAAGTTGTCACCAGCTTGATTATATCTCCCTTCAGCATCATCAACAATGGCTTAGGTGAATTTGGTACCGTTAATAGAAAAAACTGCAAAGAACCCCCATTTTTATCTTTAAAATAACAGATGAAGAAATTTTCTAAATAAACCTATTCACATTTTTTTTAAAATAAACCCCTTTGAGTTTTTTTTATAATGACCGACCCACTTTCTCGTCACGTCAACATCGTGGTGTGAAAGTGCGTCGATTTTTTTTAATCACGTTCCTAAATAGTCAGGATTGCCAACCTCAACTATTTAGGAGGTTGCAAAACCCCAATTACAATCCTAAACCCAAACATTCTATACCCTAAATAGTCGGGGTTGGCAACCCCGACTATTTAGGAACTAGATTAAAAAAATCGACCCACTTTCGATGCTGACGTGACGAGAAAATGGGTCGATTTTTGTAAAAAAACTCAAGGGGGTCAATTTAAAAAAAATTGTGAATAAGTTTATTTAGAAAATTTCTTCGATAACAGATATTATCGTTTATAACATACGGAGCCGCCATCAGTATTATAAAAACTCAGTATTATATCAACACTAGTGTTCACCTCGTGCAATGCACAGCCCCACTGTTTTTTTAAGCACTGCATTTTAAACTTTTCCCCCTAAATTTTAATACATTTGATTTGATTATTTTATGTTTAAAATTAAAAATTATATCTACTCCTCTATACTTGAAGAATGATGCAAGTTTTAATACATTTGATGTAAAATTCATATTTACTCCTTTATACTTAAAAAGAATCCAAGTTTTAATACATTTGATTTAGGAATTATATCCATATTTAAAGAAGGATCCAAATGGTAATACCGTAGTAAAAATATTTTATGTTACGCTACAGTTTTTTTACTGTAGAATGAATAATGAGAAGTAAAAATACTCCTTCAAGTATGGAGGGCAGATTTTTGTTAATATTCATGGCACATTAAATTACTGTAGTGTTGTTCATGCTACAATAATTTGAAATAAAAAACTCCAAGTATAGAGGGCAAATTTGGTTTACTGTTTATACTACAATATTTTTAAACAATAATTCAAACATAGAGTGCAGATTAGGACTGTAGTATTTACTGTAGTATGAACAATAATTCTTAGGTTCTCAGTTCTTTTTAAGTATAGAAGAGTAGATTAACTCGTTGCTAATCTGAAGTGCTCTGAGCTCATCAAGCTCCACCAAACAGTAAATTATGTTACAAGGAGTCACATCTTCTGCCAAATAATATCGATATAAATTATGATTAATGTTATAGAAAGCGCTAGGCGAACTAGGTGTTTGAGCTAGTGCTTAGACGGCACCTAGGCGTTTGGCTATTTTTAAAATTATTTAATTATAATAATTAATAAAAATACGTATTAAATTTATATAAATTTATCAAAAAGTAGATAGCAATCTTAGATCCACAATAAACCATGCATATTTAATATTAAATAGTCAAAATAATAACTAACAAGGCTATAGAAAGCGTTAAGAGTCCTAGGCATTGGACCCGACACGTAAAGCCTAGGAGGATTTTTTTTTTATCTTTAATTACAATAATTGATAGTAAATGTTGACATTATAAAAAGCTTAGGTGTCAAATTGGTGTCTAGACGGATTTCTTTCTTTATTTAAGTGGTGGTCAAGAAGATTCTACTAAAGATCGTAGGAGATAGTGGATGTGTAAACATTTGGAAGTTAAAGGAGTTTGAAGGAGGCTAAAGGACGTGAAGGCTGCAACACAGAAAATCACGATCAAGACCTAAATGGTGTAATCCACATAAACAATCTCCCCTAAATACTTTTAAAATATAGGTGGACAATCTAAGTACTTCAGACGCTAATTAGACGCTAATTAGACGGCCTAGGTAATCCTAGGCCTAGACGAACAAGGCAGAGACTTTTTAAGACAATGATTATGGTGCTAAATTCATTTAAACATCAACGCGCTCTTATGTAAACATTGACAAAGCATGATAAGTATCACCAAAATTTGCAGACTAACACCACGAAACCAGAAGACCAAGTGCCTGAAAATAGCAAACTGGAACACTTAGATGTTGAACAGACGTCTTAATATATACAAACTGATAAAAGTTAAAGATAAGTATCACTAAAATCAGTCACTGTACACAAAATTTTCTCTGTACAAAGAGCCATTCAAGAGCATGGCTCAAATATATATACATATATAGATAAAAAAAAGGGATTCTTCTTAAAATTATCTCCTATTTCCAATTTGCACCCTACCTGTACAAGGGATCATTCACCTCCCTACATACTATTAACTCTGCACACTAGTAGAGATGGGTTTTATTTCCTAGATTCCCACAATCAGCTCTACCCTGAATCAGCTAACACTACCATCTTCTTCTAAGGTCATAATTACAGAATTCACATATGATTATTTACCATGGCTAGATTATGTCAGTCATCAAGAGAGGTGGAAAGAACCCTGTCCTTCAGTTATTGCATATAAAAGCCTTTGTCTCATTTTCTCCTGCAAACACAAACACCACGGTAAATAATAGGTAATAACTTCCGGATAGAACAGAATCAAAGAAATATGCTTAGGGGAAATGTTTCTGGGAGAAATGTTTCATCTAGTTCTCCAGTTGAGATCGCTTAACTAGAAGTCTAGGACCAATCCGGTTGTCTCGGGGAGATCACAGTGTAAACTGACATTTAGGTGATGGAAGTCGGATTGAATAATAATAAAATAGTTTAATATGTATTTGTCTAATTATTTGTTCAAATTCGATCAGGAAGATCATTTAAGATAAATAAATATTGTTCAGATACTAAACAAATCATTTATGGGCTTTTTTACATATTCAATTTGTTTTACTATCAAATATTCATTTAAAATTTGATCCCTTGGATCTTGCGGTATTACACCCATTATATCTTGAGTTATACCCATGATACTATACCTCGCGTTTCTTTAAGTATAGAGTCTATGCTTTTTTGAGAGACTAAAGAGTCCCAAATCAATTTTTTTAACCAAATATTCAAATTATGATTATACATCATAATTATAAAGGAATAATCTCCAAGTATATATTTAAATGCTACTTTAAAATCAAATTCTTTAGCCAAATGAAGGTCTCTTTAACCAAATAAACTATATTCTTAGTTTGATATTCATAAACTATAGAATATTAATCAGATAAATATACTTGATAAGTATTTTAATGAATAGTCGAAAGATAAATTAATACGGACCTGAAGAAATTCAGATAAGAATTTCAAATTTGATTTTGAAGATTTTCAACTAATACAAATATGAACACCTTAGTATCTGATTCAATATGTTTCAATTCGTTTCCAGCCCTAAAGATATCCATTCAGGTTCCAGACCCATACGAGAAAAAAGCGACAACCTAGATAAAGAATCACCTTGGAAGAGTAAGATGGGAGCTTCAGGTAATTAGCGCAGGTCATCACGCTTGGCAAGTCCATGTCATTGGTGCAATGCTGAAAACATGCCAATATTAGGTGATAACATATTTAAGAACATTGTCAGTTAAGTTATATACAAACCTTACGGACAATTGTCATTTTAGGGTTCAAAGCAGCTAAGCCTCCTGGAGGAAGTCGAGGAGCACCAGTAACAAACTGGAGGAAAGCTCTTCGCTCATCACATCCGAAGCTTTGTATGATTTCTAGCAACTGCAAAATTATAAATGGTGTGAGGAGATTTAGAGAATGAATCTAACCTCAGTCAAACATCGCTTGAGTAAGACCATAATCAAAACACTAACATTTGTGATAGAAGTACTGCTGGCAGTGTAACCATGGTCAAACTTGATGTGATCAAGAAGCTGGCCAAACTGTAAAGATAGGGAATGTTAAATGATTCGGTTATGTAAAAACTAACACTCGAGCATGACATGTAAAGGAACAGAAGGTTACATACATCCCAAGTGTCCCGTTCCCCACAAAGTAAACGTTCGAGTTCACCTTCAGTAAACATTTGAAGGTCTTTCAATGGGAATACCTAGAGCACAATTAAAAAAACTGATCTCAAGTAGGAGCAAATATACCAAGAAAGCAAACTCAGGGGATATAGTTGAATATACCTCATTAAAACCTGATTTAAAAGCTTCAACTTGTCTGGAAATTCCATCTTTGATAGTTGCATTGACGACTAGTTTGACATACTCTTCCAGGTTATCAATAGCAACCTACATGCCATAAAAAGGTGTTTACGTGATCAAGAATGTTAAGGAACGTCAGATTCATACTAAAGAACACAGGGTATTACCAATCTAGGATCACTTCCACTGGTTAGTAGATAATCGGAGTAGCCTGGAAGTGTAAAATCAAGGCAGAGGTCTTCTATTCTTGTATTCCGGAAACATAAATAGAAGGGATCCCCTTTATTTACTCTTGGATCTGATACCAAATATCGTTTCCTATTAACAAGAGCTTGAAACTCTAACAATGTCTTTCCCAGCTCAGGATCGAATGACTGAATATCATATATGCCAATCTCCTGAACAACGCAAAATATTGTATTTCAAGGTCATCATTATACTAAACAGAAATTAAACTCTGCTAGCCTGAGAATTCTAAACAAATGATGACGTAATGATGATATCATGGTAATTAATAGGATACCTGCTCCAGGATAACTTTATAAAACGCTCTAGAAAATGGAATATCCAACATCCTCTTATCTTTAATTGCCTCTGCTACGAGCTGCCCAAGAAGAAAGAACTTTCTGATCACATCAGAAAAATGGATACCATTTGAGACACTTGTTTGCATTGACCAGGGGCGAGGAAACAATCCAAAAGGAGCAACAACAAATTCAGACCCATTAATACTAGTACTTCTATCCTCTCTCCAAATACCCAAACCATTTTTCTGAAATTCACGACTGACCAATGTGTAAAACTCCATAGTTGGACCTAGACCAGTTCCAACTTCTTCATTGTATTCCACTTCAATAACAGCCTTGCTATGAGCAAGTGATCCCATCATTTTTGCAGCAGATTCCAGAATATTATTGCGATCTACTTTGAACTTTTTGCGTTGAGACAACCCTGTTTGTGACCAACGCTCATTATTGGAAATGGAACTGCTGTTGCTTGAATGCATCTGTCTAGGATACTGATTCTCAGAGGAACCAAATACAGCCAGTCGGAAGTACTTCCGTTTTGCTTCAAAAGAAAACAAAAAGGGGCACACAGCTGTTAGCTCGTAACACCATAGAGGCAGGCCACCAGTGGTTAATGCCAAAGGATCTTGCATTTGCTGCTCGAGCTTATCAGTGAGTTTAGTACTTATAAACTGGGTCTGTGGAATTGTAGAAGTCACCACACTTAGATCATCAACGTTTTTTATTCTGCCTTGAGCAAACGCAATGCTTTTATCATTGGACAACAGCTGAAATGAATTACGGTTTAGCCCTTCCAAGATTTTCATCATGAAAAGTATATCATATGACGGATTTAACCTATCAAGTTTGCATGGAAGCTCAGCTAGAAGCAAACTGGAAAAGAATGACAACTTATGCCATGAGAATCCAATCTTTTCCCAAAATAGATATGACTCAGAAGTGTCAGAAGACAGTTTTGCACAGCTCATCATTGGCTCTGCTCGTTTGTATGTCACTTTGTGAATATCATTCCAGAACTTTGGGCCCAAACACATATCAGGTTCTACCTTGATCTGGCTTTGTAGAATTGCTTGATAAAGAGTTAAAGACCGATTCAAATGTTTCCCTTCAAAAGCAAAAATCAAATTTGGATGCTCATCATATTTGCTTGAAGTTAAATCTTTTCTGTTCTGGCCACATCTCTGACTAGAGGATGAAGGTCTGGATTTCTTCTCTGCGTGAAGGGAGGAGAGAAAATAAGTGACAAAAACCTTGAGAGTGCCAATCAAGATGATGCAGAACTGCATCTTCCAAAATTAAAAAAAAAAAAAAAATTTGAAGGGTCAAAACAGGAAGTCGCCTGCTCACCAATTATGATCTCCCCTGTTTTTGCACCAGTATCCACCAGTAAAGTCTGTCCTTGAAAGTTTAGAATCTGGAATAGAAGATGATCACAGAAAAAGTTTTCATATCTACAGCAAATTCTTGTAGTGTAAGACTTTTTTCTAATCACAATCTTCAAGAAAGATCCAGCACTTGACACTATATCAAAAAGTTAAAGAGAATGCTCCTATCAACGAAAAAGATTACGCTTTCACCAAGGGGTCCAGCTAAAACTAAATGAAATGGTCTTATTTGTGTTAAAAAAAATAGTCTCCCCTTCCATCAAGGGTTGCTCTTTTCCACTCATTTAATAAACATCAACATGAAGAGAGTAAAAATACTGAACTCTGAACAAACCATCAGCTTTTGCAGTACAAATGAGCTTCGGCGAGAAAATCTCATATTGAAACCAAAAGATTTTGCAGCTGAACAATTAAGAGAAAACCACAACATGTGCCTCACATTAAGAAAGAGACGGGGGAAAAGAAGCATAATTCAATCAAAAATGTAAATATCAAGCAGTAATCAATTTAGTGTTTGTCCCCAAAAAATTACTACGACATTTTAATTGTATGGTTAGAAGCCACCTTATCATGAAGGAAAGCCTTGAACATGTAATAAACTTTTCCTTCTTCAAATAAAAACAAAATAAACAAGCCTTTACCTCTGGTAAATCTGATATTGGTCGCTTCTGGACTATATTGGCACTTGCATCTTCATGATTTCTCCCAACAGGACATGGACTTCCAGAAGCAAAGTCAACTGATTCAATATCCTCCCCTGTTGGTTCTGCCTGCCTATGGTTTTTGTTTCCATTGATTTTGGGCCATAGATATCCTTCAATGACATCCAATGTGCACGATAGCTCAACAGTCAGAACTTCACTACAGTCACCTATGCTTTCCTCTCCTTCTTCCCTAATAAAACGAACTCTTAAGCAAGGATTCATTGTAGTGTGTTTGACTGGGATATCAACAAGAACATTCCGTGGCTTGAAATTATGGCTCAATATAACAGGAAAATTATCAACAGAAGACAATGCACTCTGCAATTTTCTTACAAATGATGTCAGCGGCAAATCTTCCCAAGTCATCCCCGAGTTAGACAAAGAAATAGCAGCAAAAGTCTGGAATCTTGTAAGCACAGAAAGAGAATGATTTAGTGAGTTGTGACTACCAGTATATCCTTGAAGGTATCTCCCATTGCATAAATAATGTGCCAAAGATTTCACTACTCCGCTCTCAATGAACTCAAAAGTGGACATTGTGTCTCCACTACTAAGCTCTCTCAAAACTTGACCTAGTATATCAGATAAGTAGTCCTCTTTTTCAGCAACATCATTCGTTAAATACTTGTTACCATTATCATCAAGTTCTGCACAGTATGTTTTGAGTTTCTTTAAAATTTCAGTCAAACCCATCCCACAATTGGCTGATTCATTATGAAAGTATGTAGCCTTTATGTGCCCTGCTAAATTACGGACAGCATCTTTCCCAAGCCTACATGTTTTTGTTTCAGAAGAAGAGTAGCACACATTAAACGCGTTGCACAAGCACCTAGAAGAATCTCTGACCACCAATCGACTGCCAGAACAACTGGATTGTTGAGACAGGGACTGAGAACAATCATTTTGTATCAGAAGTGCATCAATTGCATAAATAACGCCCTCTTTAATAAAAGGGCTTGAAAATACACCCGAAAGCTTTTGCATGAGAGTCTCTACAATTTTTAGAGTCAGAAAGAGCACATGTTCATGTTTTCTTGCCAACAAGCCAGCCAAAAAGCTGCCACACAAATCAAAAGGTTTTATGATTTTAGGTAAAACACTTCTAACAAGGAAACATTCATTGTACCCATTGTTTACCTGGAAATGTTTGTATTCTTGAGCAAATCCAAGAGCATGTCAGACGTGCTAAAATAAACAATATTGTTTATGATGGAAACACAGCAGTAACAAACATAAAGATTCACGCCAGAGTTGACCAACTGTTAGAAAATCCAGAAGCCTTTATTAGCAAAAAATATGAAATACCATGTACTACTTGCATCAACGCACCTGAATTGCAGCAGGGAGGATATTTGCTGAGAACTGATGCAAGAACAGGGGTTCATCTGCTATTACTTTTTCCTTGGCCAAAACTAGCTGAATGTCCTCACTGTCCCTAGATGTGGAAGGGATCAACTGGTTCAATAACTTCAAAACTTCCTGAACCTGCAGCAGAAATATATCAGTAACAGGATTATACTTTATCCTTGGTGAAAAAATTATAGAAACAAAGTTCTCTCTTTTTTTCTGAAGAAAAGATGCAACCATACAAGCCTCAGTAAATAAGATCCTTTGCAAGCTTATGCATGAGAAAAGCAAATTAAATTTCCAAAGCTACTGCTAAGGGATACCAATTCAATCAAGTAGTCAAATGTGCACTATACAATTGCAATATGTGTGTCTCAAGGAAGTAAACTGAGCAAATGAAATATTACAGAATGTCCTATATAAGAATTTCGTTAAATAGATATAGTTAGAGGAGTGATTCAAAGAATATTACATATGATAGAAATCTAGATGAACAGAGTTAATGATTTATATAATTTAAGTATATAAGATACAAATGGTGGTCTTCCTCAAAGCCAACAAGGGGTGAGACTTTGAGGGCCCTTAAGGATTCTTCACATGATAATAGTAGATATAATGAGACCTTTTCCGTTGAAAAACAACCTAACAGACATTGGGTGCGGCCAAAACTCTTGCACTGCATTTGAAAAATAAGTATAAACCAAAACATTTTAGATAGCAACTTATTGGTGTGGTTTATAAACGACTTCTTAAACACATAAACCTACTAGATCATATAAAACTTCATTTTTAACCTTTTATTAAATGAAACTTTAAAATACAGAAAGATGCAAGGGGATGTCGAATTTAAGCTATTAGACATGAACACATTTTTTACTTGTACAGCAACATCCTGACTAACTGGTTGGCATTGGTGATAACCTAAGGTTACCCTGACACTTCATTTAGGCTCCTGTATCCATGTTCGACACTTCTTATATCCGTCTTTGTGTCGAACACTCCTCGGACACCTCTTGTATGCAAACATGTACTCAATTATATAAGCAAGTTTATTATTAGTTAAAAAACTCGTGATACACTTTTTGAATGCATATCGCACAATTCACCTCAAATTTATGCAACTCGTAGGACACAAGAAAGGTTCGCTTTAGCACATAACTAGTTCATAAGTACGATTTAAAGGGTTATTTGGGTATCTAGTTAAAAAACAAGTAGTTTTTCAACTTATAATCTTCTAAATAAAAGAAACATAATGGTATAAGAATTTTAGTTCTCATAACACGTGAAATGAAAAACAATATTGACCTCATATACATTATTAACTTTAATATGTATGTATATAGCTGTGTACCCATATCGTAACTTTTACAATTTTGTCATATCCCGCGTCTGTGTCCGTACCCGCACCCGTATCCATAAAACATAAACGATAATAAACTATTAACCTAGAGAGAATTTCTCACGTAAAAATATAAGCAAGTTTTAGACCATAAATACCTGGTTAGGTTGCGTGTCCTGGAGGGGTGAGTATGGGGTGCCATGAGACGTGTCAGAAGCCACCAAGATACCCCTCAGTATGTTGCTTATATTCAGATCAAACAAAGTCCTTACTGCCAATAGTGATTTACTGGCAAGCTTAGTGAGAAGCCCAATCAATCCCTACATTAGGTATAAGAGTGCAGCGTGAGTTAGCTTAAAAGAAATAAAATAAACTAAAGGTAGTGGAGATCTTATGAAGCCAGACATTTCCAAGAAAGAGTGAGAACCATGATAGATTGGTATAAGATATTCAGATAACTTCAACTTGCTGGATACATGTCAAATAGACCATCTCAATTAAACAAATTTATAACATAACAAAGATAAGTTGATTACATACACGACTGTATCTGATCTAATAATTAATTAATACTTGAATAATGGGTTCATGATATATATATTTTCCTTCTGACAAAGTAATGTTGTTCGATTATGTGTGCAATAGATCAGTGCTTAAACTTTTCATATTTGTAAGTTAATAAGAACAAATAGCCTAGTTGGGTTCTAGTAAAATGCTATGAGGGACAATAAGAATGTAATGCGTATTAAACAAACTCCATTATTAATTCTTATATATAATTCCTGCCATGTGTGTTTTCAATCCCTTCGTTCTCTTTATCACCAGTATAGATTAACATTAGTCATATTTATAATATATTTGGCTGATGATACCCCCAATCAAGTTGTATCCTAATTACATCATGTCTGCAATTCTGCATGTACTTTATGTACACATTCATATGAACAGTTTTCCAGCAACATAGCAATACTGCGACCATCCTCAACATGGCAAGCATTACCACGTAAGTCGTTTGGCTAAGAGACACCTGACCATCAACAGCAACTAAACGTAACATCTTGTTAATCATCCCACATGAGCAAAGCTCATCCAGAAGCTCCGAAGAACTACTAAAACTTTCTGTTATCCTTATCAAGCAAGTTGCAACAGTCTCCACTAGCTGCCATCAAATTACAAAAATCCAGTTAAAGACGGTCTCTAAGTACCTCAACAACAAAAAGGAAACCAACAAAGAGAAATCATCGAATACCTTCCGGTCCTCGTATTGGAGGAGATTGCACAATGCAGGGACAGATTTCATGACAAGCGAAGAGCAATCCAAAGGTAGCTTTTTGCACACATTTGCAACCGTAGACAGGGCAACCCTCTAATTTCCACAACATAACAATCAACAAAAAAAACAACAAATTAACTCCAAATATAAAAGACTTAAACATATATATCACCTGCACACTAGTAGAGAAGAAATCAATATAACTCAAAACTGCCGATATCGTCCCAGCCTGCAAGCAGGGAACCGGCTGCTTCTTCGAAATCTTCTCCAATGCTTGCAAACACTAAAACAAACCCACATCAGAATTACAATCAAAAACCCCAAAAAGGAAAAACACAACAAAACCGATCAAAATTCAACCTGTTCAGCTAAATCCAAGTACTCGATCGCCAGCAACTTCCCACAAAGCACGGGCACAACCTCGTGCCTGACCAGCTCATCAGCCGACCTCGGCACCAAATCACACAAATACGTCAAAGCCCTAACCGCCAGCAGCATAATCTCAGGGTTCCCCTCATAATTAGCCAATTTCACAAGCAAAGGCCCCGCCGTCGCCATCGGAAACCCTAGGTCAGCATCATCCACACAAAAAGACAAAACCTCGCAGAGCTCCGTCAAGGACGCGAGCACGGCGCTGGGGGCCGCATCGCCGGCGAGGCCGGCGACGATGTGCTGGAACTTCGACCTGGACCCTCCGTGCGGGCGGCGTCCGAGTCGAGAGTCGCATGATCCGTACCGTTCCGATCGCCTGAGGAGGTCGACTCGCGATCGCAGTCCATTGACAACGCGGACTCGGGTTCGGGTTTGGCTCGGTCGGGTCGAGCTGCTGCAGGGGCGCTTATCGGCGGCGGCGGTGACGTGACCGACGGTTCCGGCCGTTTCCGGCGCGATCGCATGGCGACTTCTACGGCGAGCGGTTGAGATTCTTCTAGGGTTTGATTGAAGATGAAGATGATGGTGGTGGTGGTGGTGATAATTGAAGGAGAGTGCGAGTTTAAAGGGGGGGTTATTTATAGAAAGGGATTTTAGTGATTTGCTTTGGGGTTTTCTTTTTTCTATGGTGAGAGGGGCAGTTTGGGGAGTTCAGGGCCTTGGATTATTGTTGGCGACGAAAGATTATCCACGGGCCACGGCCAACTGAGGAGCTCGACGGTGTTTTAGGACGTGGCCAATGGGCAGGGCGGATACAGGGTTTCAGTTCTGGGAGGGTCTCGTACAAAAGATTGATGAAAATTTTTTTTAATGTGATTTTATTCACAAAAAATACATAACAATCTAAATAAAATGAGGAGAATAGCCAAAGTCAATATCCACAAAATATTTTAAAAGAGGAGTACGAAAATAATGTAAAAAATATTTAAATAAGCATTATCTAATTTTTTATAACTAAAACTTATTGTTTAGATCTATTTAAGTATGAATATTGTTTAGATCTATTTACCAGTGTTGTGTTCTTTCTTAATTATATATTAGGCCTCCAATTCTCCATATTTCTAGATTAATCACCAAAATTATTAAATTATTTTGCGGTGAAAATTTAGTGATGGTTAAATTTTTTAAGGAAATGCTATTTAAAACAACCCAACAGATTTAAAAGAAAGAGTTATAACATTGGAGGATTAAAGGTAAAATAATGCACATTTTAATAAAATTAAGACCTAAATATGACAAAAACCATATTATATACGTAACATTACACAAATGATTGAGATTTACACTGATATAACTAAAAACTATGAGCGTGTTTGGCAACCAGTGACTGAAAAAAGCGTAAAGTAAGTTAATTCATAGTACGTAATATGCCCAACAAACAAAAAGCAAAAGGGTCAAAATGAGTTAACCTCTTAAATTAAGGGTTTAACAATATTCATACTTAATTAGGAGGGTTAAGAAATAAGCCCTCTATCTATAAAGAAAGAGTCATGATCCTTATTATATATTCTAGGCACGCCAAAAATAATCCTTGATTAATAAACAGACCAACTATAATATACTTAATTTTGTTAGCATAATTACTTTGGAAAACCTAACCTTTTGAGCAAGCAAGGTGGTTGATGAGGGGATGCTGACAACTTTTATTTGGATTTTAATTTTTTAAATTTATTTTAAAATTTTAAAGTCTTGTGTTTTGGTATTATCGGGACTTTGAGGGCCAACTTAAAATGTTAATAATTTTTTTATCTTTGTTGTATGAAAAACACTAGAGTGATGGATAGCTATGTTTGGAAATATTCATTTAATACAAAATTTAAAATGATAGGAGGTTCTTATTGGTTGCTTAGTGTTCTTTTTCCCAATATGATAATTGCTTGGTTGCGTAATGTGAATATTATTTTATATAAAATATATATATAAATTCATTTCATTTGTCTAGTCCTCAATCCCCACTTCCCTCCATAATCGGGTAGGGTAAGAACATAACGGGCTGCGATACCCGTTTACCTAAACCCATCATCCTAAAAGTATCCAACAATTTCTCGTTCCCGCCATTTCAAAACCCTCCCCTTTGCTCAATCGAAAACGGGAATAAAATAAAATTTCTGCTGTAATTTTTTTCAAGAAATCAGAGATCGAGATGTTCGAAGGAGCGACGATCTGCAGCAGGAGAGATCGATCCCTGGATCCCAGCGGGCTGGCTAGTATCTGGCCCAATTATTTCCCCGACATCGATCTCTCGACCGGCGACCCTAGGTTTAAGCTCGTCGGCAAGCTCGCCGAATTTTTATCGAATCGGCAAGCTGATGGTATCTTATCTCAGGTGGTTTGAATCTTCAACTTTCCCCTTTCGATTTTGTTAATTTCTCACATTTTGGTACTTCAATCACCTTTTTCTTTAGAATTGCAAATAGGCATGCAAATGGTGTTGCGCAGTTGAATTTAGGGCGTTCATGTAGCTTTCTTGTTAATTAGAAGGCCTGCAGCGTAATTTTAGCTAGCTAGTTTGGTTAATCGAGCTGGAGTTTATAAAGGTTTTTTTAGGCGCAAAGATGACCCAATTTTATTGTTTTAGGGCGCTTTTGCAATTAATTTTATACGTTAGGAAGTTTACCTTGTAGTCTCAGTTTGCTTAGGTTTGATTAATCGTGTTGATTCTTGTTAGGGTTTGTTTGGGATGCAAAAATGATACTAAATATAAAAAAAATTTATAAGAAAAGCTCATTATGTGGGTTTCTTTATTTTTTTTAAAAAGAAACCACGATCTGTTTCCAGTGGCATTATGCTCCAATTATTTAAATCTGAATTTTACCTTTTTAACGAAAATGTAATGGAGGAAGGACTTAGGTACGCGCTTTTGCTGTAAAACTCGATTTTCTGTCAATTTATTCTTAGCATAGTTGGTCTTTTGGCAATCAATGACTGCATGATACCGCACATTAACTTTAATGATGTTTTCTTTTTAATCCCTCTAGGTGCAAGATGACAATGGCACCTTTTTTCTACCAGTTGATATCCAACACCTTCAGAAAATATGTAACATTGCTGACTTCTATGGCACTTTGGAGAAAGCACCGAAGGAAGCACTCTCATGCATGGGTGCTGCGGTTCACACAGTATAATTGGATTAATGTTATCTATGATTTTTTGGTATTGGAAATTTCATTATTTAATTTACTCTTATGTTGTAAACAGGCTCTATTGTTAAAGGAAAAAGACTTCCAGTTCGAGGGTGTAGAGAAGATAAACATTAGACTTTATAACTACACTGACTCGATGATCGCTCTGAAGAATTTGAAAGCTGCTTATATTGGTTGCTCTTGCACTATTGATACTTTTTCTAATTTTTTATTTTACAATTTTTACTTTGTCTTTTTCCATCATAGTGACAAGTTGCATTATGGCAGGTAGGCTTGTGTCAGTGCGAGGCACGGTAGTCAAAGTCAGCACTGTCAGACCACTCGTTTTGCAAATGGAGTTTGAATGTGGGAAGTGCGGAACTAATGTTCCACGTATATTTCCTGATGGAAAATTTTCACCACCAACAAGCTGTGTTATGTATGGATGCAAAAGCAAAAATTTTCTGCCAATCAGATCTAGTGCAAAACCAATAGATTTCCAAAAAATAAGGCATGTAGTTTGTATTTTTTATAAAAGTTTGGAAGTGCCCTTTGCAGCTTCATGCTGATGTCTAGATATTGTTCTCTTTTTATTCAGGCTACAGGAGATGCTGAAATCTGAAAGTCATGAAGAAGGTCGGGTTCCTAGAACTGTAGAATGTGAGTTGGCTGAAGATCTTGTTGATGCTTGCATACCTGGGGATGTTGTGACAGTAACTGGAGTTATAAAAGTAATTAACAATTATATGGATATCGGTGGAGGTATGGTATAAGTACTTCCCTATCATTTCTCTAAGAAACATGGAGTAAAAGTTAGCCTTTCTCCAATATTTCTTTTCTCATCAGTGAAGAAGGATCCATAACGCTGTCTGGATATCCAACATTGCATTTGGTGGTGTTAGGACTCTCTTCGAGAGTATATCCCTTGGGTGGTAGGACTCTCTTGGAGGGTATATCTTGTGCATGCACTTGAAGTTAAACAGCCAGTAGAAATTCATATTAAAGTACTAGAAAGCAAACTAAAGCCAGTGACATACTATCATTATGATTGCTGGAACCATATTTTTTAAAAACCACACTTATCTTGTAAATTGTAATATTTATGGTCTCAATTGAAATCCTTTCAGATAATCCTAATGCAGATTTAGTCATTAAAAGATAATTCAGCTTTTTGCACGGACATTTTGATTATGCATAGCGATGAAATCACTTGTTCCTGGATATAATATATTCACAAGTGTGCATATCATGCATGTCTGGAGTTCTAGTACGATCAGATTAAGTCAAGTGTATGAAAAAAATTAGCTGCATATAGTCATTTGAGCGTGTGTTGGTGGATATGCTAAATAACTTGTTAAATCATAAAAGAAGGATCTATTACGCAATTGGTCTACACAGACACAAATTCAGCATTCCAGCTGTTTCCCATTGCTTTCATATCACTATGGTCCATAGTTGCTTTAAATTGTTTATAATCCATGGCAAAGAGTACTTATACGAGAAATAATCCATAATTGCTTTAAATTCTTTATCATCCATGTCAAGTTTACCTGTACTAGAAATAATACATCGTTCGTATCTCAAAAGGTTGAAGAGGGTAGACTCAAATGTATGTGTGAATTTCAAAAAGTTTATGTGTGAAGTAATATGTTGTTCAAATCTCAAAAAGTTTAAGAGGGTAGACTCAAATGTATGTGTGAAATAATACATTGTTCGTATCTCAAAATGTTTAAGAGGGTAGACTCAAATGTATGTGTGAATTTCAGGGAAGTCTAAGGGTAAGAACCAAGGCTTGTACTATCTATATCTGGAAGCAGTTTCAATTAGAAACTCCAAGTCCCAATCTGTTTCTGAAGACTTTCAAGTGGCGAATTCCCAGGCCAGAGACAAGATGTTGTTTGATTTTCTTTCTTTTACATCTAAAGATTTAGAGTTTATTGTTAAGTTCTCAGAGGAGTATGGTTCAGATATATTCCGCCAGATACTTCAGTCTTTGTGCCCCTCAATTTATGGACAGGAACTTGTCAAAGGTACTTTATACTTCAATCATCACCATCTGAGAGTATGTTAAGATGATAGACTCTGCAAATGCACATTCACATTCGGCAACTTGCAGCTAAGCATAATGTTTATTGCTAAGTAACTTCACATGCTACCATTTTCTTCTTGCACAACCATCTCCTTATGTTTCTGCCTTCTTTACTAAGAACTAGCAAAACTTGTTTGCTAAGTTTAGCCTCTTTTGACAGCTGGGCTTACACTTGCTCTGTTTGGAGGTGTGCAAAAACACTCAATGGATCAGAATAAAGTTCCTGTTCGAGGGGACATCCATGTCATTATAGTTGGTAATTACTACATACTGTCATCTTTTATCAGCTATCCTATAAATCTTTCCAAATATATTATCATTATTTACACTCGCTTTCAATTTACATACCGTTTGATTTGCCATACTTTTGCTGTTATAGCTACTTCCTGGGAACACCAATTCTTGTTTGTTTCCTTTAGGTGACCCTGGACTGGGTAAGAGCCAACTTCTCCAGGCAGCAGCAGCTCTTTCTCCACGAGGAATATATGTGTGTGGCAATGCTACAACAAAAGCTGGTCTCACTGTTGCTGTTGTCAAGGATCACATGACAAGTGATTACGCATTTGAGGCTGGTACAAGTCATAAATTTTCTTATGTTCACTAATCTTAAACTGCTCAGATGATCAGATCAACTTCACATTTTCTATACCTGTAAATCACAGCTTCTCATTTGCCTGGGCCTTCACATCTTAGAGCTGTGGTACATGTTGACCACTCGAATATGGAAAATATTTCAAAATATATATAAACTTGCATTTTGTTTTGCAGCTAACACTGGTGAAGTGCAGAGTAGTTCAGTTTTGTCCAAAACAGCACAACTTAAAAAAGTGAGGTGACCTGTGCTGGACAGCAAAACTTGTTTGCTAAGTTTAGCCTCTTTTGACAGCTGGGCTTACACTTGCTCTGTTTGGAGGTGTGCAAAAACACTCAATGGATCAGAATAAAGTTCCTGTTCGAGGGGACATCCATGTCATTATAGTTGGTAATTACTACATACTGTCATCTTTTATCAGCTATCCTATAAATCTTTCCAAATATATTATCATTATTTACACTCGCTTTCAATTTACATACCGTTTGATTTGCCATACTTTTGCTGTTATAGCTACTTCCTGGGAACACCAATTCTTGTTTGTTTCCTTTAGGTGACCCTGGACTGGGTAAGAGCCAACTTCTCCAGGCAGCAGCAGCTCTTTCTCCACGAGGAATATATGTGTGTGGCAATGCTACAACAAAAGCTGGTCTCACTGTTGCTGTTGTCAAGGATCACATGACAAGTGATTACGCATTTGAGGCTGGTACAAGTCATAAATTTTCTTATGTTCACTAATCTTAAACTGCTCAGATGATCAGATCAACTTCACATTTTCTATACCTGTAAATCACAGCTTCTCATTTGCCTGGGCCTTCACATCTTAGAGCTGTGGTACATGTTGACCACTCGAATATGGAAAATATTTCAAAATATATATAAACTTGCATTTTGTTTTGCAGCTAACACTGGTGAAGTGCAGAGTAGTTCAGTTTTGTCCAAAACAGCACAACTTAAAAAAGTGAGGTGACCTGTGCTGGACATGCTTCAGTTAATAGGCACCATGTTGACATGATTGCTATGTTCCTACTGGTTCAGCATTGTTAAAATGGAACAACTTGAACTTAGTTAATGTAACATGCAGTGTACTGTAGGACATTTATTTTTGGAGTTTTATTTCATATTGGCCCCGAGTCAGATGGTTAAATTAGAGGATCTGAGGAAGATATAAACAAGTTGAGCCATAATGGAGTACACATTTCATGTCCTCAGTTAGTATCAAAGTGAAGTTAAGAGTTGTTAAGCTTTGTCCAGAAATGGAGAAACTGAACTAATCTCTTTAATCATGTGGTGAACATGCACACAATGAGCCCTAAACTATCATTAGGAAAGCGCCCTAAACAATTTAGAAGCGCTTTTGAATCTTTTCGGGATTTTGAGTGACTACAATAGCTAGAACTAAATGATGGAAGTAGTGAGCTTTTTGCGACTTTTATACCAATTCTTATCAAGAAAATCAGAAAGGTAAACTAACTCTTACCCTAATTATTGCTTGAATCTTCTGTTTTGCATTAACACAGCGCATGAATATAATGTATTTACATTGAATAGGACCAATATAAAGTTCATGAGCCCCCCAAGCGTATCTAAGCTGACCCCAGTGCCCATGGATTTTGGGGTTGAGAGGGAAGCCAAACCTTTTCTTTCAATTTTGAATTATGGGGAAGAGAGGTTGATCTATCTAAATAATATTGCTTTAGAAAGTTAGCATAGATCTCAACACATTTCCTCCTTTGGGAATCCTTGTCCTCCCAATATCTAAAGCACCAATAGTCTCGGAAGACATATCCTATTGATGTTCCCTGAAGTCCTGAATCAAGAAACAGAAACTTTTGGACACATATAAGTTGGATAACCTCCTTTTTCTAGAAGCTGCATCCATACTAAAAGACTACAATCTAAACAGGTTCTAATTATTGGTTTTGTGTATAATCAGGTATCTTAGTCTAGGCTTTCTTGCTTGTAAATGTGTTGATACATAGAAAAATATGATCTTTTCACACTTGTACACATTATTATTTTGGCAACATAAGCATCTATGCTTGTGTGTTATACTTTGAAAAAGGAATTGAGAATCAACTGAACCTCCCCTTGTTGAAATCAATTTTAGGTATCTCCGAATCACTTGTTACCAATTACCAAGTGCTCTTTGTTCTTTTCATAATTTATTTTTCCCTTTATTTCTGGTCAGTTGAAGTGTTAGGTTTGGCTTTTTCTCTTTTTCTTTCTGTTTTGGTGTTGTTGGGTCAGTGGGTAAAGGACCCTCCCCACAACTGCATACCATTCACAAAAAGAAACTCATCTAGATTTCATTTTTACAGTTTTAGCTCCTCGCCATATCTTTATGTTCTTTTCTTTGCTTTCATTTTTACTGTTTTAGCTCCTCACCATTTCTTTATGTTATTTTCTTTGCTTTATTATAGCCAATTATCTTCTTTCAGGTGCAATGGTCCTTGCTGACCGTGGATTATGTTGCATTGATGAGTTTGACAAAATGTCTGCAGAGCACCAGGTATCCTTTTTTTTGTTACTACTGGCTTCTCCTTAAAATTGTTTCTCAACGTTCCACTGTGGGTGAAATCATCATTTTAATTTTCCACAGGCTTTGCTGGAGGCCATGGAGCAGCAGCGTGTCTCAGTTGCAAAGGCTGGATTAGTTGCGAGTTTATCAGCACGCACTTCTGTGTTAGCTGCGGCAAACCCAGTCGGTGGTCACTATAAGTTAGTATACCTTTTCCTTTTTTTTTCTTTTTCATATTCCTACTCCTTAGTTCCTTCTATAGTATAACATGCATCTCTTCTTTTCGGCGATACTAAACTATGTGGAATATGATACTATATTTCAATAATATTGGATTGTTATTTCAAAAAGAAAAGATGGAATTCAATCAAGCAGTTATCATTAGAATGTTACTATTAAGTGAATTTGTGTACATAGTTTTACAGTTCATTGTGCAATGGATATATTTTCAGACAAATTTACTTCTGACAGCCTGTGATTATGATATTATTGTAAGATTAGGGTTTTAAGATATTTCTTCATTGATAGAATGACTTGGCTTATATAGCCTCACACTCACATTTACATAAAACCCCTCTAATATTCCTTAGTTACATTATCTTTTCAACACTCCTCAAGATGAGCGAAAGATATCTATTAAGCCCATCTTGTCACACCCTCTAGCTAGATCTACTGAGCTAAGCCCTTTAGTCAAGCAGTCTGCAGCCTGTTTCTTAGTTGGAACATGGCCTAACTCCAGTAACCTACTGTTCAGCTTCTCCTTAATGAAGAATCTATCAATCTCGATGTGCTTAGTTCTGTCATGCTGAACTGGGTTGTTGGCGATGTTGATAGCTGACTTGTTGTCGCACCACAAACTCATCTTGGCCCCTTTGGTCAAGGTTCAACTCCACCAGCATGTTCTTCAGCCACATCAACTCCGTAACCCCCAAGGCCACCACAGATTGCTTCTTGCTTTTCCAGGAGACTAAGTTGCCTCCTATAAATATGCAATACCCTGAGGTAGACTTTCGATCATCTCCGCAACTAGCCCAATCTGAGTCATAGTAGCCCTCAATGTTCACATGGCCACTCCTTCTGAATCTTAGTCCTTTGCCAGGGCACCCTTCAGATACCTCAGTATCTGATATACTGCATCCATATGACCCTTTCTCGGGTCATGCATGTAACGACTCACCACACTTACCGCAAATGAGATGTCTGGACGTGTGTGACTCAGGTAGATCAGTCTGCCCACCAATCTCTGATATCTCTCACGATCAACAGGTTCTCCCGCCTTAGCACTCAGCTTGAAACTCTGATCAATTGGTGTAGCAGCAGGCTTGCACCCCAACATCCTTGTCTCTGTAAGAAGATCCAGTGCATACTTCCTCTGGGAGAGAACAATCCCCTTAGGTCCGTGAGCTATCTCTATCCTAAGAAAGTATCGAAGCTGACCCAGATCCTTCACTTCGAATTCTTTGCTCAATCTTACCTTAAGCTGAGCAATCTCCTTCTCATCATCCCTTGTGATGATCATGTTATCCACATACACTGTCAGCATAGTGATGTGACCCCCACTTCTTCTGAAGAATACAGCATGATCAACATTGATCTGTCTGTATCCCATACTAACCATGGCTCTCTTGAACCTGTCAAACCATGTTCGAGGGGACTGCTTCAGTCCATACAGAGACTTCTTCAGCCTGCAGACCTTACCCACTGTCTGCCATGTGTCACATCCAGGTGGTATCTCCATATATACCTCTTCCACTAGATCTCCATGAAGAAACACATTCTTCACATTCAGTTGGTGTAGTTCCCATCCACCATTTGTTGTCAGATAAATCAGCGTCCGAACAGTACTCACATTCGCCACTGGTGCAAAAGTCTCATCATAATCAATGTCGTATGTCTGGCTGTACCCTTTTGCCACCAGTCGTGCCTTGTATCGTTCAACCTTCCCTTCTGGGTTCTGCTTCACGGTAAACACCCACTTGCATCCCACTGCTCTTTTTTCTGCTGGCAGTGTCGTTAACTCCCATGTGTGGTTCTTCTCAAGAGCCACCAGCTCCTCATTCATAGCAGCCTTCCATTTTGGGTTCTTCTTAGCATCCTGCCAGCTGCTAGGTATAATAACAGAACCTATTGATGCAATGAATGCTTCATGTGAAGGGGATATGTGAGAATAGGAAACAGAATGATCTAGATCCCAACCATATCTCTTAGGACGATTTCCCGCATTTCTGCGAGTAGTCCTTCTTTCTGACATTGGAGTGGGGAGAGGGGTAGGAGTAGGAATGATATTACCTAGAGTGGAGGATGGTGTAGGTGTCTCAGGAGTTGGAGCAGAGCTGGACGAGGGACTAGGCACTGACACTGTTACTGTAGACACCTCTGGTTCCTTCCCCCTCCTACTGTATGTAAGCAACTCTCCCTGAGCTGTAGGCCTAACACACCTTTTTTTCTCCTCCTCCCCTTCGTCTTCATCCTCCTTCTCTTCTGAGTACGGAATCGAAATTGGGATTGACCCCTTCTCCTCCTCCCCTTCGTCTTCATCCTCCTTCTCTTCTGAGTACGGAATCGAAATTGGGATTGACCCCCTTGAGCTCTCACCATTCTCCCCCTCTCGCCTCATACCTCCAACATCGGGCAAGTCGCCAAAAGGTGAAGTAACCCCCACTGTGTAGTACGACTCAAGTTCCCAAAACCGCACATTCATGCTGACAACCAGCCTTTTCTCCACCGGGCTCCAGCAAACATACCCTTTCTGGGTGCCATTGTATCCCACGAATATACACTTCACAGCCCTAGGGTCTAGCTTCCCAATCGATGGTCTGTTGTCCTTCATAAAGCACACACAACCAAATACCTTCAATGGTAGGGTCCCCCCGTTATCTCCCTTCAGTGTCTCACGAGGAGACTTCCACTCCAATACACTCGAAGGCATTCAGTTGATTAAATAAGCAGCAGTTAAGACTGCTTGTCCCCACAACATCTTTGGGACATTCATCGCCATCATCATACTCTTAGCAACTTCTAGAAGATGTCTGTTCTTCCTCTCTACTACCCCATTCTGAGCTGGAGTGTATGGGCATGTAGTCTGGTGTAGAATCCCCTGAGCTGACAGATACTCCCCAAGTGTTCTGTTGGTGTACTCTGTTCTATTATCCGATCTCAACACTTTTACTGCTGCACAATACTGAGTCTGGATGTGCTTATGAAAATCTTTGAAACAACCAACTACATCACTTTTGTTTTTCATAAGATACACCCAAATGACTCTAGAGAAGCAATAAAAACTTGTATCCATTTATAGAATTTACTGGGCAGGGTCCCTATACATCAGAGTGTATTACTTCAAACTTGTAAGAACTCCTATTACCCGAACTAACATACGAGCTTCTAGTCAGCTTCCTAAACTCACAAGCATCACACTGCAGCATCTGTTTATTTACTTTTTCAAACAGAGTTGGATGCATTTTACCCAAAATGCCAAATGACGGATGTCCCATCCGTTGATGGTAAAGCATTAACTCATCTTCTGCACACACTTTAGCTCCTCCTGTTCCCGTCCTCTCCACCATAGATGTCAGCGCTGAGTCCATCCCTTTGCGGTCCAGGTACCACAGTCCGTTACGTCATGTCCCAGTCCCAAGTCTTCGCCCTGTCCTCTTCTCCTGGAAGATCACCTTAGGAATGTCAAAAGAAACAATACAATTTAGTTGGAGGATAATGGCACTAATGGATAACAGGCTTATAGAAAATGAAGGAGCATGCAGAACATTAGATAGAGTTATAGAACCTGTACAACTAACGGTGCCCTTACCAACCACATCTTGTGATGTACTATCAGCGATCTGGATGCTCTCGGCTTCTGCTAAGTGAGTGTAAGATAAGAACTCACTGGCATTGCCTATCACATGTCTGGATGCTCCAGAATCCATTATCCAGGCGGTGGATCTTCCCTCGTTTGGGTGTGCGCGAAGGGCATAATTGGCAGTCTCCAGAGAAAGTAGTAAATGCCCCCTCAGACACATCACCTACTGCTCTCTGCTTCCTTCTCAATACTGCCAAAAGTGCCCGATCCTCATCGGTGAAGATCATCTCAGCTTCTTCTCTTTCTGTCACTGTCAAGTTTGCTCGGTGGCTTCCTCTTCCACCTCGCCTACCTCCACGGCCATGGCCACGACCTCCAGCATGACCACGTCCATCCCAGTCCCTCTCCCTAGGTGGTTTAGGGCACATCTGTCTCAGATGCCCTACCTCTCCGCAGTTGAAGCACTGCCTAGTCTCCTCTCTGAATCTAGTGTTATCAGGGTTTGATATCACCATTGCAGACTTCTCCCCAGTAAGTCCACCTGTCCCAGCCTGTCGTCTGATACGGCTCTCCTCCTATATCATGGCCGAGACTGTCTCCTCCAGTGGTGGGATCTTCGTCTGGGTTAGTAGCAACGCCGTCCTCTGCTCATACGCTGGGGCCAAGCCTCGGAGAAACAACATGGTCCTCTTCTGCAAAGAGACCTTACGCTCCTTACACTCCGGGTCCTTGCAGCTCGCTAGGGGCGAGAAGTGATCGTGATCGAGCCACAAACGCTCTAGCTCTGTGGCGTACTCTTGTACAGTCCTCTCTCCCTGGACTGTAGTGCTGATCTCCTTCTCGATCTGGAATACCCTCAGGTTATTCCCCACCCCATCGTAGGTCCTCCTCAGCTTCTCCCAGACATCCTGCACCCTCCCAAGACCATCCACTGTGGCGGCAATTGGCTAGACTACAGAATTCAGGAGCCAGATGTACACCAACATATGAGTGAACTTCCATTCATCTCTTTCTGCGGAGCCCTCAGCTGGCTCAGTCTTCTCCCCTGTCAGGTATCCCTCCAGGCTCCTCCCGGCAAGGGTATATTTCACCCGTCGCGACCAACTCAGATATGTCGCGGGTCCATCGAGCTTTACATCGATAGGTGAAAGCTCCACCTTCTTGGGTGGTGGCTTTGTCGAGCCCTCTCCCTTCGATAACCTCATCAGTTGCATCAGTGTTGAGATCTCATCAGGATTCAACTTCTTAATGATCTTTTCCATCGGATTTTTGCCAGTCTTCGTTATCGATCCAACTAGTATTGATGCGCAGCGGAAATTCCGACAGCACTTCAACAGCACAACAAGAGAGTTAGAACAACAAGAATTCCTGTTTCACTAAGGAAACAAGATCCAAAAACAAGATATCTCAACAATGTGAGATATCAGCTCTTCCTCTCATCAGTTCGAGGACTGACTTGTCGAGGGAACCTAAAGAAGCTATTACAATTCAAGAAAAGAAAAGGAAAAAAAAAATCATCTAATACATATTATAGATCTCGTTTTGTTTTCTTGGATCTAATCAGCAACAGTCCTGCTTATTTCCCTTCCCAAAAAAAAAGTAAATCCCCGAATCACAAAAAACAAATTCCCTAATCAGAAACAACCCTTTCATCTCCAAGCTCATCTCCAGCCCTAGACTTCAAGCTCATCTCCAGCGCTAGACTCCAAGCTCATCTCCAGCCCTTCCTCTAGCGCCAGCAGCCGATCATCACAGAGGCACGATGAAGTTCAACCCAATGGTGTCCAGCTCCCGCTGCAAGAGCCGTCGGGCCCACTTCACTGCCCCGTCCAGCGTTTGTCGCGTCTTGACGAGGTCCTCGTCGTCCGTGGGACCTACAAGGGCCGTGACGGCAAGCTGGACAAGAACCGGAAGGCG
>NC_033795.1:3467950-3521103 GCF_001876935.1 Asparagus officinalis | reverse complement strand
AGCGGCGGATTTGGCTCAGAAGAGGGAGGCGGCGGCTAGGTTTGGCTCTGATACCATATTGTAAGATTAGGGTTTTAAGATATTTCTTCATTGATAGAATGGCTTGGCTTATATAGCCTCACACTCACATTTACATAAAACCCCTCTAATATTCCTTAGTTACATTATCTTTTCAACAGATATAAATGGCTCTCTAGTCAATAATATCCTCGAGAATGAGTTACAATATGAAATCATTCTTTCCTCTACATTATCAGTACACTCAAATGAAGCAATAGAGAGCTCCTTTTCTATAGCACAAAAATTACAATAAGTAAAACTGCATGCTCAAGTTCCAAACCTATTGGTCACGTTATATGTTCAAACTTCGAAGTGAGCTTTGGTGGAGAAAATCAGGCTACCTCAAGGCTATAAACGCCTCAAGCTTTGCTGAAGTAAAATCAGGCTGCATGAAAGCCATTAAATTCCTCAACATGCAAGTAGGTGGCCTGATAACTCGCTCAAGACATGAAACCAACCTTCCTTTTGTCATAAATAAATCAAGAAACTGTTAGTTCCAAGTTGAAGATATTAGGAAATGGAGGAGATGGATGCTAAGTCGAGGGATTTTCTTTGTTTCAAGCTTCATTTATGAGACAGACGTTGGTCATCGCCTTTTTTTGATCATCTACTCAGATTTAAACTAGGATTTGACAGGCAGGAGTAAATGGAATAATGAAAAAACAGAGTTCATTATCAAACATCTAAACTTAAAGAGTTCTAACTAGGTTTGGCTGTAACCAAGTTGAAGTACTGTTACAAATATGTCGCAATCAAATCAGATTTAAGCATCCTGCTATGAGCCAATTGAAACTGACCGACACCATCTATATTGGATATTAACGATTAGTACAGGTTGATATTGGATAATACCAGTAATGCATGAGAAAATATGATGTTTGAAATATCATAAGTTGTTTTATAGAAATAAAAAGAGAAGTCAATTAAGTAATATTTGTGATAAACTCCAACTTTTTTCTTGTATATGTACGATTTGAAACAATGAAACTCCCTGTACTCATACCAGTAGAAGCGAATCCAGAACACAATCAACATTCCACGATTTTAAACCTTGATCGTAATTTGAATCAGGGATATTTAATATTTTGATTTGAGATTGAAACACATGATGATTTTGTGTAGGTTTAGGCACCATGAAATGTGGATAAGCTTCAAAAATGAGGAGCCAAAATACATAATTGACCTTATGTGTTTTCTTCTCAATTTCCTTTTTTCTTGGCTTAAGTGCCCCCGGTTTAGTTGCTTTCAGTAAAGGAACACCTTACAAGTTTTATGTCTGTATAGTTTCTTGTAGAAGCCTTCAATACTTTGATTCAGTTTATTTAGATAGCTACCTGCGTTTAGGAGTAATTTATTATTAGTTTCTGTTCACAGTTCATACTATAATCGGACCCTTGAAGCATCTAACACACTGCACATGGTAGTGTTAAAACATCTTATTTAGCTTTTGAATGGTGCAAAAAGTTTACCACCCAACTAATTTCTGGATCAGCTAAAAGGAGCTGGCTTGAATTCATCTTTGATGTTTCTTCTTCGTGAATGATTTTAAAGTTTTTACTGTGTAATCTTATCACAGCCGTGCAAAAACTGTGAATGAGAACCTGAAAATGAGTGCTGCGCTGTTATCACGTTTTGACTTGGTTTTTATATTACTTGATAAACCGGATGAAGTTCTGGACAAGCGCGTATCTGACCATATAATGGCAGTAAGTCACGATTCCTAATCATAACCCTGAACGGATTAGCTCACGTTCTTGTATGTGATATTTTTGTTATTTCAATTTAAGATATATAGTGTATATATGGCTTACAATTTTGGCCTGCGTTTATGTGTGTATGTGTATTCCAGCTTCACACGGGAAATGGAGATCATTTGTTACCTAACAAGAAGCTGCGCAGAGGTGCTTTTTTATCTCTCTGTTCTAGATTGGATAGAGTCTCTTTTCCTGTTATGAAATATTATTGGTTTTGGCAGCTTTTGACTGTAATGGAGATAATGATTTTGGAGTGAAGAAGGGTTCTTTGGTTTCACAGCTGAGACTGGACCCACAGAAGGACAAGGACTTTGTTCCATTACCTGGC
Source organism: Asparagus officinalis (assembly GCF_001876935.1). Lineage (NCBI taxonomy): Eukaryota > Viridiplantae > Streptophyta > Magnoliopsida > Asparagales > Asparagaceae > Asparagus > Asparagus officinalis. The sequence goes on along the minus strand of NC_033795.1, from coordinate 3,518,961 downwards.
CCTCTTCTTCGCAAGTATATTGCATATGCAAGAAATTTCATCTTCCCCAAGTGAGGAAATTACCATAAATTTCTGTTTCTTAAAAAAAAAGATTGGATGTACATTGAATCTTTTGTTGCATTAGGATGTCTAGACCAGCAGCTGAGATCTTACAGAAGTTTTATTTGCGGTTAAGAGACCATAATACGTCAGCTGATGGCACGCCTATTACTGCAAGACAGTTAGAAAGCCTAGTACGGTTAGCTGAAGCCCGTGCTCGTGTGGATCTCAGAGAAGAAATAACTGCCCAAGATGCTATGGTCAGTGAACTTTCTTACTATATAGTTACACGGGATAGACAAAATACTACATCTTTTTGTCATATAATTTACATCCTTATCCTGCAAAAGGGGAAAAAAGAGGAAAAAAAAGTATGGTCAAATCGAAATTCCACAATTGCTTATTATACATCCAAACTGGCTCTCCAGTTTACATTTTATGTTTCCGTCATTATCATGCACATTATCTCACGGTAAAAGGACCTAGTCTGTGACTATCTCCATTTCTATAAGTTAGAGACGACATTGAAGATATCAAAGCCATCGAGTTCCTGATGCCCCATATTGAAGGTGCGTAAACACAAACTTTTAAATGCTTTTGAGGTCATAAAACCATGCATCTTGGTTATAAACCTCAATTTTTCTATGACCACGCAAACATATTTAAGAAACCTGTATACTATTTGGCAGTTGTTTTAGTCATTCCGAATATGTTATACACTTATACAGACCATGGTCAGTAACATGCATTCTTAATTGGTATCACATGTTATGTGACTACTCTCAGGTTACTATTGGCTGACTAGGCTAGGCTCTGATCAAATTAGCAATGTCGAAGTCACAACTGAGACCCTTTTCTAATGCTATATATATATAGCAAAACCTGTGTCAACTTAAGCGGATAGCAAAAAGTTGTCCACCAAATTTTTTAGGCACTCATTGCCTAGGGATCCTTGCATGATATGAAAATGTTTTTTATATTAATAAATGAGTGGCTAGGAAGTTTGGTGGACATCAACTTAAATCTTCATCTGATTCCCTGCTGCAGAGAGCACACTTACAACTGATTTAGGATTGTTTGATTTTCCTTGAAAGACAACTAAAGGTTGATTAGTGATAAGTTGATCAATTGTTTGTATTTTGAATGTCAGGTCCAAGGCTTTTGAACCAAACCCATTGGCAAAGTTTTCATGCATATATAGCATAAAAATTAACAACATAAATTCATATTATAAATTTGCTGGCCTTCCCTAATATGCAATTTTTCTGATGTGCAGGATGTGGTTGAGATAATGAAAGAGTCATTGTATGACAAATATGTAGATGAGCACGGTTTTGTAGACTTTGCCAGGAGCGGAGGCATGAGCCAACAGAAGGAAGCAAAAAGATTTTTAAGTGCTCTCAATAAACAATCTGAGTTGCAGCAGAAAGATTGCTTCTCAATTTCTGTAAGTATATTTCATCCCTCTTTTTCCTAATCATAGTCCTCCTACCCCTATTTTCTCCCTACGATAATGTTTCTACCTCCTGATCCTCCTGTTAGAATATAAAAATATAGCCGTCTATTCTCACCATAACATTGGAGGTGTGATGTAATCATGTAATGGTTAGACTTTAAGATGGTAACAGAGCAACCCAGGTTCAAATCCCACCAACCATGAACTTAAAGCAGATTCTAAAGTTGACACTGCTGCGTGAGTCCAGGGCCCATAAAAAGAGCGCTCAATCTACGAGGACATGTTAAAATATAAAAATATAGCCCTCAACACTCACCATGACTTCAGAGTTATGGTGTAATGTTCAGAGACTTTAAGACCTCCAATGTTCATACTGCATTATATCATGGTCCAATTTAAAGAAACTAATATCTACTTGTTTCCCTAGAAATGTCTTAGCTATTTCATATGCAAATTCTGTTAGTCGATTGCATGATGGTTCCGTCATTCTTATGACCTTCAATGTTCATATTGGAGTTGTGGTGTAATGGTTAGAGACTTTAAGACCTCCAATGTTTATATTGCATTATATCATGGTCCAATTTAAAGAAACTAATATATACTTGTTTCTCCAGAAATGTCTTAGCTATTTCATGTGCAAATTCTATTAGTCTGATTGCATGAGGGTTCCGTCATTCTTATGTCAGACATATTCCAACTTCAAAGCATATCATGTTATTGTCTTTCAGGAGATTTACAGTTTGGCAGATAGGATCAGCTTGAGAGTTCCTGACATGGACACATTCGTGGAGAACTTGAACAGTGTTGGCTATCTACTTAAGAAAGGCCCAAAAATGTATCAGGTATTTCTTAAGTTTTTATATTGACCCTGATGCTTCCACTTGGGTAAATTTCACAAAACTCCAAGAACTTTGGACGGTGTTGCACAAAAATACCACAAACTTTTTGAATTAGAGAAACCTACCATGACGTCTCATAACTACAGAAAATACCATGGACATTTAGAAATTTTGTTGCTAATGGTGTTGATGGCTTGAACTAAAGGTCTAAACTCCTTGCATACATGTATTAACCAACAAAATTCAGAATGATAATATAGAAAATATAGAGCATATTAGTGCAAAATTGACCAAACTATGCTGCGTGCTCCTAAACATGACATTGTACACTGACTAACATAGACATGGTAGATTAGTGAAAAAAGTTCATCCTTAGATTTCTTCTTTAGATTTACCCTCTTTATATAAACAGGAACGTAAAAAATTTCGCAGGTTTTAGTATTGTCTGATGTTATTTCTAGAAAGCTGTTAGCTCCTGATTGTTTCATATTTGAATTGATGTATGTTCCTTGCAGGTCTTGTCATCCTCCTATTCTCGTAGTCAACCAACAAGGTCTAGGTGTTAACAATTGTATGACAAAGAGGCAACTATCAGTAAACTAATGGCTTCCCGCCGTTATCTTCTGATATTTCGGTGCATTGATACTTGTATGATTATGATTATGGTTCATCAATTAAATGATGGATAACAATGTGATTCTACTTCTATGAAATATAAAGATGCCAATGTACGTGCTTTGTGCAGGCGAAATGACATCTCATTTTTGTAGGTATTCCTATAGAATTGTACTGTATCCCGGGGTAAATATCTCTTTGATCTTTGAGGTGTGTATAACTATATCAATTTAGCAAAGGCAGGGCATATAAGCATATAAATTTATGTTTCCTACAAAAACTAGTTGTTACTGGAACACAACATTCTAACCCTGATGATGCATGTAACGAACATTTCCCTCTACAACATTCCAAAAAGCTAAAAAAGCAACAAAGATTCTGGTGAAATGAAGTTTCTTGACTGATAACAGATAATCCTGGAACTTGAAATGAGTGATGTAAGAGATGAGTTAAAATTTGTTAAAATGATGTATTGCTGTATGGTATGATCATTTGATAAATCAAGCTTACAGATGGATGAAGACTTGAATGCTGAATTAATCTTACTGTATCAGATGCTAAGGCGTGCAGGATCACTATATTCTTTAGATATCAAGATTTTCTTTCGCATGTCATGAGGCTTACATTTGGAGAATGCAGAATTCACAGCTTCTACTGGATCACTGCGGGTACAATTTAGAGCCCTCGCGGTTTGCGTTACAATTTTTTCACGGTTCCGTCTGAACAAATCGCTCAACAAATGTGCCACCGGAAAATCTCACGTTTTCTGGAAGCATCAGTTTCTGACTAGCTATCTCCAACATCATCTTCATACATAGTCTCAATCCTCCACTCACTCCCATAGTAGGAATTCGGCAACCCTAACCAGAACTTGAACGCCTCGGCCGCCCTCTTCTTCTCCCTCCTCCTCTCCTGCCTTGCCCTCGATGCATGCTTACTCGTGAACATCCTCGAATGCATCTCCACATATATCCTCTTATACTTTGTTTTATTCGGCGATATCCCGTTCTCCTCCATACAAGCCACGATTTCAAGCGCCTTCTTAAAGAAGGCCGCCCTCACGCAAACATCTGCCAGCGCATCGAGCAAACCCTCGTCGGGCCTCAACGTTGGAGGTGACATCTCACACCTTTCCTTCACTTCATTCCATAACACAAGCGCCTCCCCGGGCCTTCTCGCCACGGCGATCCCGTTGGCGAGGCTTCCGTAGGTTGCGACATCGGGCTCAAACCCGCTCTCCTTCATTCTCTCTATGATTTTCTTTGCTTCCTCGATGAGCCCTAATCGACAATAACCCTCGACCAACATGTTCCATGCTACTCTATCGACCTTCACCCTCGGGTCCTTTGTCATTTCGTCGAACACCTTGCTGGCCAGCTTTGGTTGACCCGAGAGGGCGAAAGCCTTCATGAGAGTCGTGTAGCTGACCTTCGATGGTGCAATCCCTCGTTCCCTCATCTCGTTGAAGTACTTGAGCGCTCCGGCGCTATCGTCCATCAGTATGCAACCGTCGATCAATATGTTGTAAGATACAACGTTAGGCTCGAAGTCTCGAATAAGCTCCTTCGCCTTGTCGAGCTGTAGTTGCTGACAATAACCCTTGAGAAGCACATTGTAGGTGACCCGATTAGGCGAAACGCCCGTGTCGATCATCTCCGCAAGGATGGCGTGTGCACGGTCCATGGCTCCGGCGTTCACCAACGCAGAGACGACGGTCGTGTAAGTAACAATATCGGGGTGGCTTGACGGATCTGGCTCATTCTGCATCGCTCGTATCATGCGCACGACGTCGTCCACGCGCCCTTCCTTCATGTACCCCTTCATCAGTATCGTGTACGTTCGGGTATTCGGCACGTATCTCTTCGGCAGGAGCGGCGGCGGCTCGTCCGGTTTCGGATCGCACCAAGCTTTCTCAATGGCATCACCGATGTCCGTGTACCGACAATGAATCTCGGAGCAACTAGCGGCGGCATAGGTCGAGCCGTCCGCTGCCCGCAGTCGCGCCCTCACCATTTTCTCGGCCTGCCCCATCTCGGCCAAGCGCCCACACGGTACGCGCAACGAGCGAGTGCAGTCGTCGTCAGCGCACAGGCATCATCCTCCGACCGCAGGCATCCTCTCCAGCGCAAACACAGCAGATCCGCCTGCGCTCCGCCCGCGCGCACATCTTGATCACGTACGTTGCTACGTGAGCACGTCCGGCGCCGCGGCCGAACCCCGCCATCTCGCCGAACAGCTCGCGGGACGAAAGCCTGTCGATACGCCGCCCGAGTTCGCGCACACTGCTGAGCGGCGGCGCGTTGGAACGCGGCCGTGTCGGGGCCGCGACTGCCCACCGAGCGGACCGGGCTGGGAGGCGCGCGGCAGCCGGCGGCTACGGCGTCAAGAGCGCGCAGAAGTGGCGTCGTCGTTCGTTGCCGGCGTTGGAGAGGCGCTGAGGACGGAGGAGCCAGGCCTTTGACGTGGGGGAGAGCCGGGAGCGAGCATGGACGAGGATGAGGGAAGAGCGCGAAGGGGAGGTGGGGCGGCGAGCGGGAGGCGGAGCAGGGCGAGGAGGCCGAGGGAGTTGGAGTCGAGGAGGTGGAGGACGGGACCGCGGCGCGATTAGCGGCGGGAGGAGGGGAGAGGAGCGGGAGAGGGAGGAGCGGGGAGGGTCGTAGATGAGCTGGCGAGGAGGCGGGGAGAGGGGCGGTGCGCCGTGAGGGTGGGGACCCGGGTGGTAGAGCTGGCGTAAGGCTTCTTTCGGTTCTGCGCTGGCGGATTGGAGGGGAGAGCGAGCTGGGGCGTCTAGCAGGGGCTGTGGCCCTAATGAAGAGACTGGGGACCGTCGGGCTGGCGGGGGAGGAGGATGAGGAGTGGGGCGGGGGAGGAGGGAGAGCGGGCCCCTGCTGGGGCTTGGGGATGTTTGGCATTTTTGTTTTGGCGCTGTTGGGGGGGAGGGGGAGAGGGAGATGGGCCGTAATAATTTTGAAGGCGTTGGAGAAGGGGAGGGACGGGAGAGGAGGATAGGGGAGGGGGAAGAGAAGGGTGGGGGCCTTCTGTTTGGTTGGTTTTACGTTGGGCCACATAGTGGGGTGGCAATCCATTTGATAGAGATTAGATATTTTTCTTCCCCCTACTCTTTTGTGTCTCTATATGAGATGAATGTTAAAAATTTCAGGCTAAAATATCAGAAGCAGATGACCTCCCATAGCTTTTCTTTAAGGGGTTGTTTGTTTCGCTAAAAAAACAAAGAAATTAATTATAAAAAAATTATTTTCTATAATAGGTTTTTTTTTTTTAATGTTTGGTTTACTTTTTAAAACTAAGAAAATAAATAAGATGAGATGAATTGTCACCGTATTATTATTAGATGGTGTAATTTATTTTTAAATAAAATCATTTTATGAATTTTTTTGTGTGTGGAAATTGATTAAAATTAACTTTTAATGGTTTCCTTGTTCTATTTTCTTTTCTTTGATTTTAGGAAATCAACCAAACATGCCCTAAATTAAGTGTTTTCAGAAAATCCCTTTCAAATTTAAGATTTTATCAGAAAATTCTCCCGTCGATGTTAATCGTACTTTTTACTGGACAAAATATTCCTCTGCATAATTTTACTCACCAATCCAAAAAATGGCGGCTTTTGATATTAACTTGTTAGAGAGATTTTTTTTATTAAAATTTCAAAATTAAAGAGGATTTCTTTCATAACCCTTAACTTAAAGAGGGTTTTTGTGATATTTAGCCTCAATTTTATTAGTATAACCCTCAAAGATGTAATCAGTTCAAAAAAAAAATTTAACTTAATTGCCAATTCGCGACGTATGCAGAGATTTTTGTGTAATCCAAGGCGTGGACTCACATTCCAGAGCTTGGTCCAGGACCGATTTGTACAAAGGATTTTGATTCTCTTTTCTGTTGCAATATTATCCTCAAACGTGGCGTGGTTCAATTTCAAATTGAGACCAGATGATTGACATATCCGGGCTTCTTTTTTGCTTTTATATCCCCAAACCTATTATATTTGTAAAATTTACCCCTAATTCTGCATTCATGCTAATTTAGCCGTATAAATTTTAACTATGTCAAACGGAAGGGGTATAAAATTATAGGGTTTAAAAAAACCACCTTTAACATAAGGTCAAATCTATAAAAACCACATTTTGATTTTCAATTTATATAGAACCACTGTTTAAGCATTTTTCTTTGTAATTAACCACTTAGACTTACTTTTAATTAATTTTTTTCGATTTTCTTGTAGTAGTCAGCTGTTAAACGCCAAATATATTAGAAAGGTGATCCTTAATGAAAGGTTAATTGTAACAAAAGTTTCTTTAAAATCGAAAATAGTTTCTGGCCCTATTTTAAAGACGACTTCTATGAGGAAAAAAAAACTCAAGATTATAATACGGGAGAACCGTATGAATGAATTAGCAAAAAATACAGATTTTTGGAGTAAATCTGCAAATAAGATAAATTAGGGGTTAGTAGACCGTGTAAATCTGACCGTCGGTTTCTAACCCGAGTTTTTATTTTGGATCGGTCCCATCACCGCTCGCTTCTCCTTCGCCCGCCAACGCAATAAAACCCTAAACCCTAACCCTAACTCTCTCGTCTCATCCTCTCTCTCCTCAGCTTCGGTGATGAAGTACCAAAATCGAAAGAAACCTAACAAATCAAAGAGAAACCCCAAGTTCTCCAACGGCGATCCCTCCTTCGAGCCTGATCTGAAGCGACAACGTCATCGGCGGCGAGAAAGCAACGACGAGGACCTCGAGAGCCTGCCAAGCGACGAAGAAGATCAAGTTGAGGGTGGAGATCAGGAGAAGGAGGAGGAGAACGTTGAGACTGCAGCTGAGGTTAAGTATCGGATTGCGAGCGAGTATTTGGAGAAGATCCGAGCAGCGGCTAAGAAAGCGGCGGAGGAGGAGGATGAAGGGGATGATAGAGAGGAGGTTGAGGGGAGGAGGGATTCTTTGGTTGCTGAGATTTTGGAGAAGAGTCAGTTGGAGGAGAGCGGTCGAGCTCGGCGATTGCTGGCTTCGAGGTAATTTGACAGATTCAATCTTGACTTGATTCCAAAAAGAGGATTTTTTACTGAATAACGTTCTTTTTTTTTTGTTAAAAATGTTCGAATGATCCTTTGCTTCTTGCTCGAAATATTGTAGATAGTATAGCAAAGGAGTTCAAAGATTACTCCGAATTGATAAATCTGTGGCTGTCTCCTCCTATTCTTAGATGGATAATTTATATTGCAAAATGTTCTTTTTGTTGATAATGTTTGAATGAGCTCTTGCTTCTTGCTTGCAATGTTTGTATACAATAGCAAAACAGTGACTTATTAGCTGCTTTGAGCATAACTACTCGAAATTTTACCCTGAAATAATGACAGCTGATAGTTAATAGTGTCTTAACATTAGGCTAGTTAGTGTAGCATCTTGACTTTCCTAGTAATTTGGTGTTTGATATGAATTCTCTAAAAGCTCCTGATATTGCAGAGTTCTAAAACCTGAACCTGTAGATGAGTTCCGTGTCCTTGTGAAGCACCGGATGTCTGTTACTTCAGTTGCATTGTCTGAAGATGATAGTAGGGGTTTCTCAGCTTCAAAGGATGGAACCATTATGCACTGGGACGTAGAAAGCGGTAAAACTGAGAAATATTTGTGGCCCAGTGAGGATGTATTGATGTCACATCATGCAAAAGCTCCTCAGAAACCGTCAGCAAAGAGAAGTAAGCATGTGTTGGCATTGGCTGTCAGCTCCGATGGTCGATATCTGGCTAGTGGCGGGTTAGATCGTCATGTCCACTTATGGGATACACGCACGAGGGAACATATTCAGGTTGTTTTACTATTATAATCGTTATTTTTTTAAACAACTGAATAACCATTCTTGAGATTTAGAGAACAGCACAATTTGATTTTCGTATACTGCAAGATGATGCCTCATGCATCTGTCATGTCCAAAGCAGTAATCCTACATTAATACAAAGCAAATAATATTTTCAGTCAGCAAAATATATTCTTTTCCTACTATGTGTAAAGCCCCCATGTTTTCCTGTAAAAGGTTGTTGTCTATTTAGCATGCTTCCCATGTACTGCTTGTGCAGCTTTCTTTTTAGTGAAGTATATAGAATTGAACACCAATTTCATGTATGATATGCTTATGATTGTATGACTACCTTCCTTGTACCTCATCTCAAGTTACTGCTAAACAGGCATTTCACGGTCACAAGGGACCTGTCTCTTGTCTGACTTTTAGGCAAGGAACTTCGCAACTCTTTTCTGGCTCCTTTGATCGGCAAATTAAGTTGTGGAATGCTGAAGACAGAGCTCATATGGACACTCTACATGGTCATCAAAGTGAAATAGTATCTATTGATTGTCTGCACAAAGAAAGGATTTTGACGGCAGGGCGTGACCGGACTATCCAACTATGGAAGGTAAGAATTAAATATGTTCATTGCTTGTTACTAAAACATCCTCCCATAGATTGCCTAGATCAAACTTAAAGATATCAGTTGCACACCCCAACTCTTAGAATAAAACCGTCTGAAGACATTTCCTTGGCTCTTCTATAGTTTTCTCTCATATATCCTCTTGAACCTGTGCTTGCACAGAGTTTCTCTTCTAATGTTAGCTAGACAAAGGGGGTAGCCAAGGGAAATCCAGAAGCTTAGGTGCCAAGTAGGTGGATAGATGGATGAGCACCTATCTGCAGCTTTTTATTTGAGATAAATTGTTCTGCAGCTGTTTACTTGAGATGAATGACACTGTAAGAGTACTGTCAGCAGATTATCATAAAAGACCACAGGGGTTGGGGATGAGAAGGGTGTGGCATGGGTGCTGTAATAGTCAGCAGATGAGTGGGAAAAAAAGGAATAATGTAGACTAGGTGCGCTACTTTAGAGGCGCACTTTTTTTATTTTAACAATGGAACTAACATACTAGCATAAATAGTCTACACTTTTTCTTTGATCTAAATTTTGGCAGTTCAAATACAAGGTTTAGAAAAATAGGGCCAACAAGTTTTTGTGAGTGGCTGAATCTCTCCCGCTTACGTGAAATTTCTTAAGCATCTTATGATAAGGTCCTGGATCAACTATTACATATAATTAAATCTGAGACAAATGGATGTTGAGATTGTGGTGAAAATCCCAAACGAGATAATTACGATATTCTTACATACTTTTGACTATTATTATTGTTGTTGTTATTGCTACTATCTTTTTTGGTACTTTCGACTCGGAAGAACTTTACTTAATGAATATTGGGTCTACCTTATTTTGCAACGTACTTAGCAGAGCTGTCATGTTCGTGAAGCGGCTCTCATGTCAGACATCCTGATATGGATACCCGGACACTGATTTCTTGGGCACCTCTAGGATGTGTGTAGGGCATTACCTAAATGTCTTCTCAATTATATACTCATGCTTTAATTTAGGGTTATGCTGTAGTTTCTTGGACATGTATTCTACAATTCATACATTGATTTGTTAAATTACATGTTTGAGATATCTACTTACATTAATTTATATATGAAATACTATAGTTGGTGGAAAAGACCATCGTAATACCAACTTATATAAATTGCCAATACGTTTAAGTATGTCCTAAGTATTTTGTAAGACTTTAATGAGTCAAGACCTATTTATTTTGTGAAGCTGAAAAGTTAATGGTAGGTGAAAATGTTAATGTACATGTAATCATTGTATGTTCATTGTTCTATACAATTGGAAATACTTGTCTAGACTCTTGGATTGATGAACATGTCTATGTATGTATGTATTAACTTGTTTTATTATAAAATATCCTTGGGCCTGGTCATCTTGACATGTCCCTATGTTGTGTCATTTTTTAAGGAATTGTTGCGTCCCATTTCAATGTTCATATTGTACTTGTCTCACATCCGTTTTGATGCTGGTACTCTACCTCTACTTTCCTAAAGATTTAGTATTTCATTTTTTGGGGTCAGTTGGAGGGATTTCTTGTGGATTTGTTTTTCAACTTTGACAAAATTAAGAGTTCTTTTATTTTCCAGCATAATGATAGCACAGAAGCTCAAATGGATTTTTAAGCCAAGATTAAAAGAGAAGGAATATTCTTCAGGAGGATCTGATGAAAACTATGATCAGTTCATCAATTATGTTGGTTTGATTGTAGTATGAATAAGCTTGTTTTTATTACTTTCACATCTTCTTTTCCTCTTTTCCATTAATAATAACATTCTTTCTGGTAAAAGAAAAGCTCTGTTTTTTCTTGTTTCTGTGTGATGGAAGTTATGGCTCCTGAGCATTTTCTAATTGACACAAAGGAAAGCTAACGCATTCCAGGTGCAAACATTTAGACAAGGTTTTTGTACTGTATGCTTAGGTACGATTCTATTACAGTATTATACTATTATGTATATTTTTGTTCCCCAAAAATATGGCATAAAGGCTATGTTGTGTATATGTGTCTATCTTTAATTCTTTGTTAGGATGGTTTGCTGACCACACAGGACCAATGTTGGTTCATCATTTACACTAATGCTCCTTTTTGTTAAATCTGCAGTCTAGTTTTATTATGACTAAAGAATCTAGAAACTTTTTCATCTTCATGTCTGTTCCCAACAAATGAAAAGCAATGCTGCTATCTATTAAGGCAATAACGTTTTTTGTTTGTTTGTTGTAGGTTGCTGATGAGAAAAGATTACTCTACAGATCTCCATCATCTGTTGAATGCAGCTGTTTCATTAATGACAACGAATTCTTATCTGGTTCAGAGGATGGGAGTATTGAGCTTTGGAGTGTTTTAAGGAAGAAGCCAACACATATTCTGAGAAATGCTCATGCTCCTCCATTATGTGATCAATCATCTAAAGTGGAAAACACACCTAATGGCGGTAAAACAGGTTGGAGAAACCACTCCTCCCCTGTTGTTGATTGTTTCCTGAGCCATATATATTTTAGAAAAAAACGCAAAAGAAAGAAAAAAAAGAAAAAAAGAATACAGACTATCCATTTTGTTATGGTTCTTTATTTCACATTTCTTTCCATTTCTCAGAAAAAGAGTTGAAACCGGTTATAGCTTGTTGTGCGTTAAGACAGTGGTTTACCGACCTTTCTCTAATCTTTATTCTTTATCCATTGATGAAGTGATTGTGGTTATTTTTTTGTTATAGAGAATGGTTCTTGTGGAACTGGAAGTTATTCTTTGGCACAATCATGGGTTAGTTCAGTTACTGTGTGCAGAAGTAGTGATCTTGCTGCATCTGGAGCTGCAAATGGCACGGTTTGTTTATGGGCTATTGAAAGTGACAGTAGGAGCATCCAGCCTTTATTTACATATCCCCAGGTATTGTCTCCTACTCATGATTGAGTTTCCTCTAATTTGGTTATGCACTTTTTCATCCGGGTTTTAGGTACATGGTTGCCAAAATGCGTAGGCATTTCCTTGTGATATTTACAATTCCATATAATCAAACTCCATATGAAGAAAATGTTCTCTCTTTTCTCACAAGTTTCTGCTCTGTTAAACTAGAACCTTCTATAATAGTGCATGCTTTCTGTACTTCTTAATTGTTAAGGAGGATTATTTTCTTATTAGTTCAGTATAATGATCAACATATTTGAATTGAAATGCTGACACAAGGTATATTCCTTTCACTTAAATTTACTTTTGTCTGTTTGATGAATCACTCAGGTTGGATATATAAATTCACTTAAATTTGCGAAATCAGGACGCTTCCTTCTGGCTGGAGTTGGACAGGTCAGTTTTATTATTTACATGAGTTTTTTTAGTCATCATTCTGTCCATCATCTTCCTGTAATTCAGAATTTGTGTCTTATCTTGGGGTAAATTTCACAAACTATAATGAACTATTAGGTGTTTTGCACAAAACTACATAAACTATTTTATTAGGGAGCAATATCGCTTACAAATCTTCAAAAGGAGAACTCATATTACCATAAAGTTAATCTATGTCAGTGATGTTCAAAAGTTTAAAATACCTCTAGTATTTGAGAATGAGGAGAGGTTGAGGAGTAATTATATAAAGTACTTCAAAATATTTCACATGCATCACATGCCATCCTACATTGCCGTCTGTCGGTCATGACTCTCGAGTGAAATGAATATGTGGTTTTCTTCTTCTAATAAAAACAGTTTGTGATATTTTTATGTGAAATCCTCTAATGGTTTATGAAAGCTGTATGAAATTTTTTCTTTTCTGGTGGAATTTGCAAATTCATTTTCCTTCTGGAATGTGAAGGTCACCCTAGCACTACTGTATTATAGAATAAAAGATGTATCTCACTTCCCTCCACTACATTTACCTTTGAAGGGGATTGTCATATTTGACCGATAAATTTTCATGTGTATCTATAGTTGCAATTTGTTTCTGTTACTTTAATTTCAGGAACCTCGTTTGGGTAGATGGGGTCGGATATCAAATGCACGTAATGGTGTTGCAATCCTCCCCATCAGGTTAAAGGAAGAACGCAGTTCACGCTTTTTGAAAGACTAGAGATCTGTCATTTCAGTCAACTTAACATTTCAAGAAAATATGAAGAATGAATTCCTCGAGTTTTGGATGTAGGCGAGGAATTTCTCCCTTCTTGCACTCACTTCTCCATCTGGCACCTTCAAGGTCTACATTCTGTATGTCTTCTTTGTTAAAAAACATCCCATCTGCTGGGTCGGCATTTTCATTTATATTTAACTTGTAATTTTCAGGAAAATGCATCATTTTAGGATGTCAGTTTTGTTTTCGTACGTTGAGGGTTGTACACTATCTTCTCTAAATGAAGATTGAAGAGTAAGATTATTATCAATATATTCGTTTACATTTTGAGTGAAATTGGGCCCTTTTTATGAAAATTTATTTTAGTGGTTACTAATACTAACGGCTATAGAGACCTCAGACCTTTTAACTTTTCTTTTGATTCCTCTCGTGTACTCGGCTATTAAGTGGTACGCGCCTCCTTGATTGTAAATATATATTCTGTGGTTAGGTGCTAATTGAGATCATTTTGTATTCTCTCAACTTTCTTTCATGTTAGTAGAGCCTGAAGATAATGCAGGATATTGTCATTGATGACTAGAGTAGTGTATAAGCTTCGTACTTTTTAGACTCTAGTCACGTGAAAATCACGACGAAGAGTTTGAGAAAACTCTACCTCGTATCAAATACAAAATTTCAAATTTCTTTAAATTAAAGCGATAACTGTAGTAAAATATTTGCGGGTTGGAGTTTGCAAACATTTGGAATTTGGCTTTGTATAATATGATCTTCTAAATAGTAATCACTAATTAGTAAAAGGAACGGGGTGTTGATTTAAAAAAACAAACATGGAATTTCATATAGATAAATATTTATATGAATGAAGTATCATAACAGAACCGATCACTACATACTGAGGTTTGCTGGTTAGCAGTTTAATAACTATGTGATCAACAAGTAATGTAATAACTATGTGATCAACAAGTAATGTTATGAACAATTAAAATTGAAGAAATATAATAAGTTTATTCAGTACATGAGCTTAGAAGATCTCCATTCATAGATTAAGATGACTGCTATATTCATACAATAACTAGCTCTCATCTTTACGAAAGAGTTATTCTTAGCCTAAATATAGGCAAACACGATCTTCACCAGCAAAATCCAGGGGGAAAAAACCCACACCCACATGAATGCTCTTTTCTCCTTAGGCAAGTATACAGGCATATGCGTTCTGATGAAGTGAAAGGAGCGAATGTTGCATTCATCGAATGATACTGCTAATTGGACAACCTTCAGCTCTTGCCCTTGATACAACCTCCTCCTGCATAAAATATAGGAACTATTTTACTAGCTAGGTTTTTCTTTAGAATTGATCGATTAATGAAGCACGCTCTGAAGAAACCAGGTATCTCTCCACCAAAAAATGTCAGTGAATAAGGTTTTGCCATTCAACCTCTTAGCGTTCAGCAACCCTCCATCATTTAAGTATATATGACTAATCTTTACTTAAAGTCTACCTTTACAGGATTTGATCTACCGTTTTAAATGTATACGACTACATTACAGTTATACAATATTTTTCAATGTTTTTATCTACCTTTTATTATATGTAACTACCTTTCACTTATACTCTATTTTTCAATGTTTTTATCTGCCTTCTATTATACGTAACTACCTTTCACTCGTACTCTCAACCTTTCAATGATTATATTTATATAATTCAGTATATATGACTAATATTCACCTGTACTAGCCACCTTTTGAGTATACCTTTCACGTATGTTTTCTGCATTCAATAACTTCATATACCTTTAAATAGACACTTTAAAGAAAAAGGCAGACGGTTCAAATAAAAGTACATTTGTCAACTCAGAAATTCATGTGAGAGTTTTAGATAAAAAATAATAACAGCAGAAATTTACATACCTGTATTTGTGTGGTGATGAATCCAACACCCTGATAAGCACAAAATGAAGATGATTAAAACCATCAACTCAGATTTTCCTACAGCTTCTTAAGACAAGGGAAGAAAACAGATTTTTCCTACAGTTTCTAAAGACGAGAAGAACACACCTCAAATTTCTTCTCGAGCCACGATACATCCTTCCAAGTTTTTAGGTGCAACTTTTCACAGGAAGTCGGAACCTGGATCGACTCAACATGCTGCACAAGCCTCAAGCTACCTACAAGAATACTACACCAGATAAGAAAATAAAATGAAACACATTTGCAATGCAAAATCAGATAGTTATCTCCATAGTTCCAAATTGTTCTAAGCATCTTCCACATCTATCTTTATTATTGTATTTTTCTAGGGTAAATTTCACTAAACCCCAACAAGTTTGGGCCTTTAACACTGAATCCCCCCAAAAAATTTGGAACTCTCACTAGACCCCCAAAATAAAGCTCCTCCTACAGCTATAACTAATTCTCAAATCAAGACATTTCCTTCTATGCAACATGATGATATAATAAATCGAAACTTAATGATATTGGACAACCCACTGATCCATAAGTCTAAAGAAAATGAGTCTAGGTTTTCATCGCCCTGTGATAGCACAAGGTCAGATAATTGAATACATTTCGAGAAGGGAATTTGTTCTTTGGCCTCAAGCAAGGAGTTTACATGTAAAGGTTTAGGTTTAAAAAATAATTCATATGAAGTTTCCAACTAATGGTTCTTGAAAAATACAGATTGAGCCTCAGCTGTCGGTATATATTCATGTATAAAGAGCATTTCAATATTGAGAAGGCTTCACAAAAATTCACAAACCTCTAAACTACCAACCTATATCAAACCTTCAGAATGAGCAATTCTAAGGCCGAAATATATACTGCTTGAAGCCTACAAATGATTCATAGAATCATAGATGACATAAAACTTCCAATGCAAAACCAAAAGCAATCAGTGTAGAAAGAAAAGTTGTGCCAATGAAATTCTAATAACCTTACTTGTAATAAATGCCTCTCTAGAAGCCTACAAATGATTCATAGATGACATAAAACTTCCAATGCAAAACCGAAAGCAATCAGTGTAGAAAGAAAAGTTGTGCCAATGAAATTCTAATAACCTTACTTGTAATAAATGCCTCTTTCCAAAGATCACGATCAGCCCATGATGGCGCGACTTCCCGGAATGGGATCCCTAGACTGTTACATGCCCTGATTGGAAGGGACAAGCACCACAATAAGGTATTTCTATGTGTGCATATTGAATCAACAAAGGTGACAATGGAAGTTTAAAGGTAAAATTTTATTGACATAGCATGAACACTGCGCAATAGGTTGATTATTTGCGACGGAAAAGGTTTGGACTTGAAATACATACCTGGTATAATTTATCTTAGGAAATGTAAAAACCATATGTTTGTTTGGACTTAAAATTTGCCCTAAGAACCAGATGCTAGAAACAAAGTTAACATCATTTACGTTGTTTTCGCAACAGAGGGAATCCAAATAACATTCAGTTACAAACAATCACTTACAAAGATTATATTTCAATGCTAATCTCTAATTGTATGTACTTAAAGCAGTCAGTAAAAAGCAAATTTTCATCAGAAAATCACCACAGAAAACAACTTACTTGATCACTAGCTGTCGTATAACTCCTGGGAGTACTCCGTCACTCACAGGCGCAGTTTGCACTTCATATGAACACTCATCCTGCACAACTTTATCAACAAAAATGTCACAAAATCAGAAACAAAAATATCACGGAAATTGTATGGCTATATATCAAAGGCATCACCTTTCGGCGCACAACGAAGAAATTCGTAATGCTGCCCTCAAGAATCCGATCCCCGTCATCCGACAGCAATACCTCCGTCGCCGTCGGCGGCCTCATCATCTCCAACCCTTTCCTCTCCCTGAAAAACCAACCCAAACCCCATAAATCAAACCAACCAAATTTGCCAAAAAAAGGGACAAAAAAAATCAATTTAAAAAAAAAGCCCCAAAGCCTAGCCCAATTCGAATACTTGGCGTCCGCCGCCGCTCCCCGTCCGGGCCCGCCACAGCAAGGCGGGCGCCCAGGCGAGCCGTAACACTGGCGGAACAATAAACCCTATGTGTAGCCAGAAATCGAGTTCGCCGTCGCGGCCCCGCGACGAGGGCGGTGACCGCCAGCTCAGCGTGGGACCACTGCGCTCGGCCGTCGGCCAGAGCGCGAGGCCGATGGGCTCGACGCTGGAGAGAGGAGCTCCGACGCGGGCGGGCGGGGGGTCAGGAGGTCGCGCGGGTTGGGGGAGCCAGGATGTGAGGCGGATCCGAGGAGAGGGCTGGTGAGCGGACCCGGGGAGCGAGGAGGGAGGACGGACGGCGCGGATGGTGTCGCGTGCTAGAGCGAGAGCGAGACGGTGCGGCCGGCGGCGGTGCGGGTGTTGTGTAGGCGCCTGAGGGGCGGAGGAGGGAAGTGAAGTTAGTTAGGTTCGGCGGTACGAGCAGAGAGGGAGAGTGAGTTACCAGGGGGGTGCGATTGTAAGAGGGCGCGAGATTGGCAGGGGTTGACGGTTGAAGGGACGCGCGTTGAGGACCAGGAAGTGAGACGTCGCCATCGCCGGCGGAATATTCTCTCTTTTTTTTCCAGCTCTCGTCTGGATTTTTAAGAATGATAGCGGCCCACAAATGAGCCCAAATTAGGGAGGGGCTGCGTTTTGGATGTTGGGCCTTTGGTTTGATGGGCGGACGAATGTCGGCCCAAGTCAAGAAACGGTAGTGGGGTTGTAGAGGGGAAAGTGAGGGAAACCTTGTACATGTTCAGCAGTTGTCAATTGTATCCGGCATTTTTTTTTGGGTAGTGATTTTAGGTAATGATGACGTGGACTTGCAGGTATGGACCGTTAAGCTCAGCATAACTCCTAATCCATTGTTGTTATTCTATGTAGGCATGGCAACGGGGAACAGATTTGTACAGTTGTTATTCATCTTTCAATTATGTAATAGGAGAGGAACATCTCACATGTCCTCGTTGTTGATCCTATGTTTTGGGTCTCTGTAGCAAAGCTCTTTATGTAATAGGAGAGAGACACATCATATGATGGCTAACTTATTATGCAATAAGAGATGGACATTTTACATGTCCTTCCTTATTGATCTCATATTTTGGGTCCCTGTAACAAAACTCATTGCCTTTTCGTATTCTCTTTACACGTCGGACTTTTTAGGTCAGATTTGTTGTTTCTATAAGTCCCCCTGGATTCATGGATAACACTTATCATGAGCTATCGACTCTTTTTCTTTAATCTCGTGCATGGCATGCCCACTACGATGCAACGTGGAGCCAACTCCACAGCCTCAAAATAAACTATAAAAGATTAATCATGAGATGTGGAGCTCCTACAAGCCTTAACGAGGAAGTAATACTGAACCCAACACTTACATGCCCACAATGAATCCTTAACCCCTAAGAATATCTTCCGTACCTTCAATGTACAAATATATGAATGCCATCCATCAGTTGTATATATTAATATCCAGCCAATCAGAATACTTTGTTTGCATACCCAGCCACATTATATATAGAACAATTTTTCAAAACCGACTGATTTTTTTTTTTTTTCAAAACCGACTGTTTTTTTTTATTTATCAAAATCGACCCGGTTTTGTGATTAGCAGGCTAATCACTATCCTAAATAGTCGGGGTTGGCAACCCCGACTATTTAGGATAGTGATTAACCTGCTAATCACCCTTTAATTAGGGTTTAACACCCTCCTAAATAGTCGGGGTTGCCAACCCCGACTATTTAGGATAGTGATTAGCAGCCTAATAACAATGATTAGCAGGTTAATCACTATCCTAAATAGTCGGGGTTGCCAACCCCGACTATTTAGGATAGTGATTAGCAGCCTAATCACAAAACCGGGTCGATTTTGATAAATAAAAAAAAAATGATAGCGGCCCACAAATGAGCCCAAATTAGGGAGGGGCTGCGTTTTGGATGTTGGGCCTTTGGTTTGATGGGCGGACGAATGTCGGCCCAAGTCAAGAAACGGTAGTGGGGTTGTAGAGGGGAAAGTGAGGGAAACCTTGTACATGTTCAGCAGTTGTCAATTGTATCCGGCATTTTTTTTTGGGTAGTGATTTTAGGTAATGATGACGTGGACTTGCAGGTATGGACCGTTAAGCTCAGCATAACTCCTAATCCATTGTTGTTATTCTATGTAGGCATGGCAACGGGGAACAGATTTGTACAGTTGTTATTCATCTTTCAATTATGTAATAGGAGAGGAACATCTCACATGTCCTCGTTGTTGATCCTATGTTTTGGGTCTCTGTAGCAAAGCTCTTTATGTAATAGGAGAGAGACACATCATATGATGGCTAACTTATTATGCAATAAGAGATGGACATTTTACATGTCCTTCCTTATTGATCTCATATTTTGGGTCCCTGTAACAAAACTCATTGCCTTTTCGTATTCTCTTTACACGTCGGACTTTTTAGGTCAGATTTGTTGTTTCTATAAGTCCCCCTGGATTCATGGATAACACTTATCATGAGCTATCGACTCTTTTTCTTTAATCTCGTGCATGGCATGCCCACTACGATGCAACGTGGAGCCAACTCCACAGCCTCAAAATAAACTATAAAAGATTAATCATGAGATGTGGAGCTCCTACAAGCCTTAACGAGGAAGTAATACTGAACCCAACACTTACATGCCCACAATGAATCCTTAACCCCTAAGAATATCTTCCGTACCTTCAATGTACAAATATATGAATGCCATCCATCAGTTGTATATATTAATATCCAGCCAATCAGAATACTTTGTTTGCATACCCAGCCACATTATATATAGAACAATTTTTCAAAACCGACTGATTTTTTTTTTTTTTTCAAAACCGACTGTTTTTTTTTTTTTATCAAAATTGGACCCGGTTTTGTGATTAGCAGGCTAATCACTATCCTAAATAGTCGGGGTTGGCAACCCCGACTATTTAGGATAGTGATTAACCTGCTAATCACCCTTTAATTAGGGTTTAACACCCTCCTAAATAGTCGGGGTTGCCAACCCCGACTATTTAGGATAGTGATTAGCAGCCTAATAACAAAACCGGGTCGATTTTGATAAAAAAAAAAAAAAAACAGTCGGTTTTGAAATAAAAAAAAAATCAGTCCGTTTTGAAAAATTGTTCTTATATATATTATATAAAAGCAATCAGACTAATGAATTGAATCAGTGCGATCTTGATGTCTAAAACCTGTGCTAAATACTTGTTTTCCTCTAGGATTAATTTCACAGGAGAACTTTTATTTTTATTTAAAAAAAGAGAGAGAAATCCTGGCGATTCTCTTGCACGTTACTCTCGAGCAGCGGCTTTTGCATAAAAGTGAACGTCACAGAGAGTAGATACCCTTCACTTTTGTTGCGAGCAAAAGGTGATGGCTTTGGCTTTACATCTGGTTTCAATTCAGAGGTCCACTACCTGTACTTGTCATCATTTGCTGCCTCCATAATTAATTTAATTATATACATTGCCTTCGGTGATTAATGTTGGCCGAGGTTGTAAATATCGATCGATCATTCCCTTTCTTATCTTTTGGTGATAGGATATATATTGACCCGAGGACAAAGGTTTGCATCATAAAAATGGAGACTTTATTTACTCGTAAATTAATGCAGCTTAGTTTTGCATTTGGAGAAAGAAAGTGGACGATGAGAGGGGGAGAAAAATCCTACGTACATTAGGAAGGTATAATTTAAACTAGTTTAATCTGTGTTATGTATAGATTTGGTGATATTTAAACATGATGAACCATACTAATAGACCCCTCCCCCCCAGTGAATTCATGATAAGAACTAATTAGCACAGTAGTTCATAATATATGTTGGGACAAACCGGGGCCTAATAGAGCAGGATCACATCAATAGTAGAGCAAAAGTAAAGATAAAAAGTTGGTGATTATATAAGTATTATGTATAGGCCTGCATAAGTTAGATTGTGCATTATGAGAAACGAAAGTCGAAGTCAACAAACAAAAGCTAAATTATATTTACCAGCTAATTAAAAAACATAATTATCTAGCTCTATCAACCAAAATTTTATAGCAAGTGTTCATGAAATATTGGCTACACAAAAAAGTTGTTTATTCAGTTTTATACGTTTTGCGCCGGGTGAATATCTTTATTCTTCGTAAAAATATTCACTTTATTTAATCTCACTGGAGTTGTTCTTTCTTGATATCCACATTTTACATAGAAAAATACCTAATAAACAGTTTTTTAATGCTTTATTTTGTAGCTATGTGGCAAAATAATGTTTATATTCTTTCTTTCCTTTTTTTTCTTTTTGCTTTTTTGAAAAGGCATATGTATAGGGGGTGGACTCCACATATGACCAATATTTGTTTAATTCTGAAGGTATATATGATGTAAGTCTTACAGAAACCAAAATTGACCGCTACTATCTTTGATTTTGGTCTTGTCCGGCTGCTTGACCCGATATGCATATATTTACTAATATTAGTCTTTTCTTATTATTTTGAGTAAGCCTATAAATATAAATCAGTAGGTGTCCTATAAAGTTAAAAAAAGGGGTTTTAACCAATATATACCCCGTATTTTACAAATTATACTAAATCTACATGTTTGCTTCTTTATCCTCAAATTCTGCAATTCTCCACATTTGAATCTACAAAACCTTTCGCCGACGAGGGGAAAATATACATTGAAACGACTAATAGAAAAAGTACGAATATTCTGGAAATATTTTTTTTACCTGAACTCTTTTTTTTTTGTGTGTGTATACTTGTGTTGATTTTAATTCAACTATTAGATTGTAAATTCACAGATATTTAAATGGGAGGATAAACTAATAGTAGTCAACTGACAAGGGATTTTCAAGTCTGACTACTTGACCAAACATGCGTCTTATAAAATGAAATAAAGAGAGTTCTGCAACAATGCGAGTCATAAAAAACCAAAATAAACTACAAATTGTTTACCCTTAACAACTTGATACTAAATCTGATCAGTACCTTTTGTGTCATTCTCTATTCTTCAGTGTTTTTTTTTATTTGTTATTTTTTGCTTTTTTAAGGAAGTCCTCAAGTGTGGTACTACTAGAAGTTCTTCTATTAATTACTAATAATAATCACATGGTCCTTCAGAATAAAATATCAATTTATTTATAGAGTAATGATATGAATGCACATTTTCAAGTCTGGCTACTTGATCAAAATAGAGTAAGAATCATTGATAATGAAAATATTTAAGTTCTGTTGCTCGAATCTCATCGGAGTATAATTATATACGAGTCATGACAATCCCTGAGTTTCTTGCATATACCCGTTATTTTATAAAAGCTCTAAGGGCCCGTTTGGTTACCCGTTTTTGAGGGGAAAAGTGACTGAAAGCTGTCACAGATAGAACATATACGACAGTTTTCCCCTTCAAAATAAACCCACCAGACGGGCCGTAATTTCACCCAAAATCCCCCCTCCATCGTCAGTCATCACAAACGCACGGCAAACGTGACCCCCCCAGCACGCGGTAACCCCACCGCGACTCTCGAACGCAAACGGCAGCAGTCAACAAAGGGAATCTGACGCGATACGGTCACCGCCCACCAACCAAGTAATGGGGCCCACCCCCCAAAGCAAAGCTCCGCCCCATTTCCACGACCCTCCTCCTCCTTTCCACATTGTGATTACTCCGCTCTATCTTTTTTCCAGAAAAGACCTCCACAAAAATATCTCTTTGCACTTTGAGGACTCGTAATTAACCCAACTTTCCCTTCTCACTCTCTTTCGCCTCTCACTTGGGAGATGGGTTCAATGGCGATCTTTGGGTGGTTTCTTCTCTTGGGTTTCTCCCTCTTTTCCCTCTCTACCGCTCAAATGCCTGGTGTGTTTTGCTTCCCTTTTGATTTTGTCCTTACTGTAAATTTTGTCAAGGCACTAGAAGCTTGCGGTAGTTTGTTTCTGGAACCTTTTTCTTTTGCTTGAAATTTAAGCATTTATTTGTTCCAGTTAAGTTTTGTGAGCGTTTAGTGCATCAGAGGAGGACTCAACAAAACCCAAATGAAAGAAAATGTCAGAATCAAAGGGAATAGTTGGTGTTTACGAAATCGGGTCTTTTTTTTAATAACTTGGTTCATTTGTAGGCTAAGAAAATAAGTGAAAGAACTGTTTTTTTTCCTTTTAAATGTGGGACAAAAGTTTGAAATTCCAATTTATGTCTTCCATATTACTAGAAGAGAGAGTTTTTTCCTTTTATTTATTACCTTGCCATTTGTAAGTTTCCTAAGTGGAAGAGAAAAAAAAGAAATTAGGGTCGAATTTCAGAACATCTACTACAATATCACTGTTTAAAGATGAGAGCAAAAAAATAAAAAACCACCCTTAACTTAGGTTGAAACGAATTTTGTTCAATATTATTGCGATATTTTGGTTTTCCAATGTCAATACTAGAATGCTAATATTGGCATAAATTTTGATCTTGATATGTGCACTTCAAAATTCGCTAACAAGATATGTCAAAGTTGGTTTGCACAAAAGCATATTCATACAGATTCTTTATTATTTATGTGCCACTAGTTTTCCTTCATACATCTCTTACTGGCATATTGATTTTGTGTAGGTTTTGTAAGTATAGACTGTGGAGGTTCAACGAATTACACAGATGATCTCGGACTCGAGTGGGTTCCAGACAGTCAAATAATTTTCGGAAAAACTGCTACCGTATCTTCTACAAATGAAAGACATAAGCAATACATGACAGTTCTTGCTATACATTAAATGTGAAAACTAGAACGCGGTATCTTATAAGAACAAGCTTCTTGTATGGGAACTTTGATAATAATGAGGTTTTTCCAAGTTTCGATATCTCTCTTGGTGCAACTCCTTGGTCGACAATAACCATCTCTGATGAAGATACTATAGAAGTTGAGGAACTGGTTTTTCTAGCTTCGTCTCCTTCTGTTAGTGTATGTTTATCTAATGCTACCACGGGGCAGCCATTTATTTCTGCACTTGAGCTTCGACAGTTTAATGGCTCACTTTATCATACAACATTTGAGACTCAATTCTTTCTAAGCTTATCTGCAAGAATAAACTTCGGTGCAGAAAGCAATGATTCAGTCAGGTAACTCTGAACTTGATATGTTGGAAGTGTTTCAGTTTTGTTATATATTGTGAAATATACTCGTGCATGTACATTATTCAGTTATATGATAAGTGCAGTACTTTCATATTGCCTTGCAAAATTTGCCCACATTACACTAGACTAGTAAATGGAGGACACTGTTGAACAAATCATCTTTTTGATGTGGTGTGATATTCACACACTGCTTGGAAATTAAACAAGGGCTGTGCAATTTTTGTTCTACTACTATCTTCAACCTTTTGTAATTCTCCCTTTGAAGTTTCTTAGGTCTTATATGATTGCCACGAGGGTTTGAAGGGAAAGGAGATGAATAAGTATTCAACAAACACGATAGATGAAAGAACATAAATAACAAGAAAGGAAGTAGTCCTTTTGATGCTAGGTTTTATGACATATAATCTAGAGAAATTGGAGAATGGCAAAAGTAATATGTGCAGATTTAGATTAGGGCTTTTTAAATTTTAATAGATGTAATTTGAATGAAAGATGCATGAAAAAGAGTGATCCAATAGTATGAGGTCTAGCATTCAGAAGAAGAGTTCCAGACCAATGTGATAGCATAAGTTACCTGGCGCTAAATTTTGGGCTGTTGGAGCCCACCTTGACTACTTAATATTGTCTCGTATTTGCGCAAGAAGGGAGAAGTGATGACTATAATATATTTGGTATTTAGAATCCATAAGCTAGAAATCTTATGATTAAAGTTTTTTTTCTGAACGCATGTAAACTTACATCATTAGAGAGGTTGACTACAAGGGGGAAAACTTTCATGAGGAGAAATAGTGTCATAGCACTCTTCTTTGGACTTTTTAAGCACATGGATCACAATGAGAGTGCTCTGACTGCTATCAGTCTCTGTGCATTGTGAACCTGAGTTAAGTATAAGATTGCAATAGTGTTCCCTGAATTTTAATTTGAAAATTCACTTACTTATACAGTCAAGTAAATTCACACCCAATGAAACCATAGCCCCCAACAAGGGAGGAAACATCACAACTACAACGCAATTGTGACCGAAAACCTTCTTCTACTTAACAATTACGTTAAGAGGGAGGAAACATGTACCATTGTGTCATGAGATTCCTTGTGGCTTTAGGCTGCCCCAACTACTTTTATTTATTTATTTAAAACATGTGCTTACATCAAGAAATTTTTTTACTCCAAAATGTACTGTAAGCAGTAAGTGATTTTTTCTTAAATCCCATCTTTGATCAGATATGACCCCTAACTTTTGAATTAAAATATTCTATTAAATATTTCAGATATCCCGATGATCCATTCGATAGAATATGGGAATCCGATTCTGTAAGGAGGGCAAATTACCTTGTTGATGTAGCCCCCGGAACTGAAAAAATATCAACTACAAAGCCAATAGACATTGGCAATGGCGATTTACCCCCTCAAAAGGTAATGCAAACAGCAGTAGTGGGAAGAAATGGATCATTAACTTATCGCTTAGATTTGGACGGCTTTCCCGGAAATGGCTGGGCATTCTCATACTTTGCTGAGATCGAGGATTTCGATGAAGATCAAAGCAGAAAATTTAGGCTTTTTATTCCAGGCATGCCAGCAATCAGCAAGGCCACTGTTAATGTTCAAGAGAATGCTCAAGGGAAATATCGGTTGTATGAGCCTGGGTATCCCAATATTACCCTTCCATTTGTCTTTTCTTTTGAGTTCAAGAAGACAAATGATTCGTCGTTGGGTCCTATACTGAATGCTCTGGAGATATACAATTATCTACAAATAAATTATGGTTCTGTAGATGGTAGGTGGAGTTTGATCATCACCGTTAGGGTTGATTGTGGATAGATCACTGTGCTATCGCCAAATTGAACTTGATTCCCTTGTAGTTCAATTGTTACAGGAACGCCCCCTCAAAGAGTTCTATTGTTGCAGTAGACCTCCTGATTGATAATCTTTCGTTGCAGGGTAGACCCCCTTAAAAGGGTTAAAAAAAAAGAATTCACTCAAGGGGTCTCTATGCAAACAATAGAACTATGGAGGTAGTGAGTTCCATTTGGTGATTAAGTACAAGGAATATCTCTGCAAGTAACCCTAATTTTTAGGAGGGCATGTGTGTGAAGTGTCTGATATATTTTTATACTGGAGTTGCAGCTGCTATTATGGCTGGTTTTGCTTCCAACTATCCACAAGCAGATTGGGCACAGGAAGGGGGTGATCCTTGTTTACCGGCTTCTTGGTCTTGGGTACAATGTAATTCTGATCCACAACCAAGAGTAATTTCAATGTACGAAAAAATTGAACGGTGCCTTCCGTTAATGGTTTATTTGGTTTATCCTTTTGCCAATTTGTCCTGGAAATTTATGTCTATTGTTTTATATGCACTAACATCCATTTTATTTAGGCAGTAGTTTGTCTGGGAAAAATCTGACAGGGGATATTCCTTTGGAGCTCACAAAGTTAACAAGCTTGGTTGATCTGTAAGATTCACAAAATTCTCTCGTTTTCTGTATTTCACATTCATCGTTGTGCATTTCATAGATGCATAAATTCCCTTTTATCATGATAAATCACAAATCCTAATTGCAGACGATTGGATGGAAACTCGCTTACTGGTACTATACCTGATTTTAGTGGATGCACAAATTTACAATATATGTAAGATTTTGACATTCATAGTTTCTAAATTAATAAAACTTTTAAACTCCTGGAGTAACATTTTGTTCTTTATTCTAGTCATCTGGAGAACAATGAATTGACTGGTGTACTGCCTGCATCACTAGCAGATCTGCCTAGTCTAAAAGAACTGTAAGTGTCACACCTGGGATGTCATTAATTGCTACAAATTGTAAAGTAAAAATTCCAGTTGCCTTTAACAATTTCCTTCATTTGCTTCTTTTAAGAAAAATCCTTGGTTGATTTCTGTCTTTCACATCTGAAAAAGGCTTTTTATGTTGTTTCTCCCCTCCTGGTTTTACTTAAAGCTCAATTAATGTCTTCTTATTCGAATTCTTTGGTATTCTACATTTCAATCGCTTAGTGTTATATGTAGAATGTTGAGTTATCGTGTGAATTCTAATGATTGCAGGTATGTGCAGAATAATAAGTTGTCAGGAGTAATACCACAAGGGCTTCTAGCTAAAAATGTTATTTTTAAGTAAGTATCAGTCTCTCTTTCATGTGCAAACTCTAGTATTTATTTGATGAATTACTGGTATAAGAATCTGTTGCATCACCTCTGCCCATCATAACCAGTAGATCAATTTTTTACCATCATGTATGATCCATTTTCTCTTGCCTTGAAACATTCTCACTAAGTGACACTGGTCAAAAGCAGTTGTGTTGGCTATGTCTCGTTCTAACCCCGAACAATCCTAGAAAACATTAAGTAAACCAACTCAGGATATATGAAAAATAGCAAAACAACATTATTAAAATTTAAAGATGGCTGCAAAAAATCATAATGGTTTTTATGTAGAGAAGCTAACAAGAGCCGTGAAAGTAAGAAAAAGCTTATAAGAGAAAAATGATCTTTTTTATCAAACCGGATAAGGAAATTTGTGATGCCAAAAATAGATAAAATGATTTCATAGAACAAGGTTGCTAGAGGTCTTACCCATCTTTTTGATGTACGCATATTCAGTTGACCTCGTGTCGAAACAAACAAAAATGAACAAACATCATGCGTCATTACCGCCATAAAAATCATGAATTTTGAAGTATGCATACTTAATTGTCATTGAGTCAAAATATGTAAAATAGACAACATTCGATAAAACATGAAAATCATGAATTTCTAATGCGCGTGCTTAGTTGCCACTGCGCGAAAAGGGGAAATTTTGATAGCCTACTAAAATCATGAATTTTGAAGTACGTGTACTTAATTTCCATTGGGCAAAAGTGACAAAATTGATAAAAAATCATATGTCATCTAGCCCATTTGAAGTATTGCACTTAATTATCATTGGACCGAAACATGCAAAATGAACAACAGTCACAACATGCAAAATGAACAACAGTCACAAGTTAGCTAGTGAAAATCATAAATTTTGAAGTATTGCTCTCTTAATTGCCTTCCAAATAGACAAAAATCATTGGTTATAGCCAATGAAAATCAACAATTTTCAGATATGCGTGCTTAATTTCCACTGGCCCTAATTGCACAAAAATGGACAAATATAGGATTTTAGACAATGAAAATCGAGAAATTTAAAGTAGTACTTATTTGTTATTAGGTCAAGTGGAAAAAAATAATTAAAAAAATCGTTGGTTATGAAAATTAGGAATTTTAAAGTATGCACTTTTAATTGTTACTGGGTCAAAACGGGAAAAAATCTTAGTTTATAGTCTATGAAAATCACTAAATTTAAAGTACGCATATTTAATTCGAACTGGGCCAAAAGGGACGAAAATTGATAAATTTTATTTGTAGGTTATAGTCAATAAAAAATATTGAAATGTGTGAATTTTGAACTACATGTATTTAATTCCCACTAGGCTGAAACAAACAACAATAGACAAAATTCATGAGTTATCACCCATGATAATCACAAATTTTGAAGTATACATAAAAGCCATTGATCGAAACAGAATGACAAAAGGTAGGTTATAGTCTTTAAAAATTGTGAATTTTGAATTAACTACGATTATCCTGAATAGACAATAATGAATAAAAATAATGTATTATGGCCCCATGAAAATCGTGAATTTTGAAATACACGTACTTAATTTTTCATTGGGCCAAATAGGAAAAAGTTAAAAAACATTGTTTTGGAAGTACGCATACATGAATACCATTAGACCGAAATAGACAAAAGTGAACAAATATTCTGGGTATTAATAGTCCATGAAGATCATGAATTTTGAGATATGTGTGCTTAATTCTCAGTCGACGGAAACAAACAAAATCCTTGGTAGCCTGTGAAAATTGAGAATTTTAAAGTACGCAATTAATTCCCTGGTATCGAAACTGAAATAAATGGACAAAGTCACAAAGATCATGGGCTATATAACCTATGAAAACTGCGAATTTTCAAGTGTATGCATACTTAATTGACATTAGTCGAAATATACAAAAATGGACAAAAATAATAGATTATAGCCAACGAAAATCGCGCTCAACTAAACACATTTAATTGTATTGGGCCAAAATGTACAGAGGTTATAAGTAATAACCCATGAAAATTGTGAATTTTGGAGTGCACATACTTAATTGTCTTCAGACTGAAACAGACAAAAATAGTAGGTTATATGAAATTGCTAATATTGAATTACACGTACTTAATTATCATTGGGTTATCACAGACGAAAATAGAAAAACAATCATGGGTTATAGCTTATGAAAATCGAGGAATTTTCAAGCACACATACTTGTTTTGGTTTGGTTGTTTGGTTATCCCATGCTTCTTGCTAATTATTAGATACGTTAGTATCTTGCTCCATCGCATAAGCTATTTTTACTTTAAGTGATTCTTAAACATGGCCCGAACAAACCTATTTTCTTCAAATTTCATGTCGGAAGGTAGTTTAACATGGAAGAGAATATAAGTGTACTTTTGTTCAAATCACATAAATTTTATTTTCAATGGTTCAACTTTCAAGTAGAGTGCATCTTTATTTCTTTTAAGCATCAACCAGTATACTGAGAGGAGTCTGTGCGTATGCACACATGCATATCTTTAGATTTCTGCCTTGTTAATGCTTTTGGGATCTAATCGAGTGTTCTCTATGCATTTGCTTAGCTACTCAGGAAATGTGGGTCTTTATAAGGGAACGCATAGAATGAGCCACTCCACAGTAGTTATTATAAGTTCTGTTGTTGGAGTTCTTGTGTTACTTCTTGGTCTTATGGCATATTGCCTTCTTGCCCGCAAGAAAAAGAAGAATAACCTGGAAAAAGGTATGGATAAAGGATTTTTCAGATTTATTTTATACTAGGTCAGCAACATTATAACTCAAACTTGGGTCCCTTCGACAGGAGATGTTATCAGCGTTCCACCAGCTCAAAAGTTGAGTTCTTTCTTCAGTGAAGTTGCAACAGAAACAGCACATAGATTCTCCTTATCTGAAATTGAAGATGCCACTGGAAAATTTGAAAAGAGAATTGGATCCGGAGGTTTTGGTATAGTATATTATGGAAAGCTCAAGGATGGAAAAGAAATTGCTGTTAAAGTTCTCACCAACGATTCCTTCCAGGGCATACGAGAATTCTTGAATGAGGTAGGTCGTTTATACAAATTAATAAATGTTTATTTGGAATTATTAAGGGGGGAATATATAACTACCATGAAATTGGGGGTGTTTTGCACAAAATGACTTCAAACTTTATAAATCAGAGAACCCCGATCTCACCCATGAACTTTTCTCACTTAAGTACTATGACTGTCAGCAAATAATTTAAGTTGTCACATGCTTTGCATATGACATGTTTTGGACAAGTTTGACCTTATGCACTTTAAATTTTATTGAAAGAAAGTTGGTCTGGGCTAGAGTAGTTATATATGAGAACTTCCAATAGTTTAAGAGGGTTTTGTATAATTTTGTAAGCTCAAGGGGGGTTTTTCTCTGATTTATTTTATTGAGGGGAATTTTGTGAAACTTACCTATTGTTAAAGGTACAGTACCAACACAACATATTGCTTTTTTTTTTTCTCTTTTTGTTCAGGTAACTCTACTCTCTAGAATACATCACAGGAATCTGGTGACCTTTCTTGGTTACAGCCAGCAAGAGGGGAAGAACATCCTCGTTTATGAGTTCATGCATAATGGAACTTTGAAAGAACATCTTAGAGGCAAGTCTCATCTCGATATCTATGAAAATAAGTCCTCTCATTAATCAAGTAATTTATTTATTACTATTTTTCACAGGGGCGGCAGCGAAAGAAAGAACTCTTACCTGGATCAAACGTCTTAAGATTGCCGAGGATTCTGCAAAAGGTTACATTTTTATGAGCTTCTATTTGATTTGGGGGGGGGGAAATCGCTCATTATGTTACGACACTGAGTCTTTTATGTTTCGACACTGAGTCTTTTATGTTTCCGAAATGTATCAGGGATAGAGTACCTTCATACTGGATGCTTTCCGACTATTATCCATAGGGATCTTAAGAGCAGCAACATTCTTCTTGACAATCATATGAGAGCTAAAGTTGCGGACTTTGGACTTTCGAAGCCTCAAGTGGATGGATCTCATGTCTCAAGCATTGTTCGAGGAACTGTCGGATATCTTGACCCTGAGTAAGCTCTAGTATTTTGGCTTTGATAAAAGACAACTAGTGATTGTGCAAACAATTATACGAATAGTTTCAGAGGTCATAAATATTAGTTAAGACCTTTTTTATCTATTTTGTTCTTTTAAAACTAAGCAAAGTTTACATGTAGCGATGGATCAAATCAAACAAACACTCAAAACTAGTCATCTCATGCATTGTTTTCATGTACAGGTATTACATCTCACAGCAATTAACAGAAAAGAGTGATATCTATAGTTTTGGCGTTATTCTTCTGGAGCTGATTACAGGGCACGAGCCGATATCAAATGAAAACTTTGGTGCCAATTGCCGCAACATTGTAGCTTGGGTATGTACAGTTTATTTCAACTTCTATTAAAGTTTTAGGAAAATTCCAGAAACCCAGTGGACTTTGGGTTATTTTGCACAAAAACTCCCTAAACATTATAAGTAGTAGTGAACACAAAAATACTTTGGATAACGACGGTTTTAGTTATATCGTGCTTCACATCCAACATGTTCAGGAAAAGTTTGCTCCTATGTACTTTGATTTTACTGAGAGTTTTTTCCGTTTAGGGTTGATAGATATTAACGAGGACAGTTTAGACCTGAGGGTTTTTCGTAAGTTACCCATAATTTTATGGGAAAATTACAGGAAATTTCCCTAAGGTTTGTAGACGTGATGCGAAATTATCCTAGAGTTCTCAAACTAACACCTTTACCCCTCCTTCCAATTTTTCCTTCAAACAAAGTCACGTGGTAAAACGTGACATGTTTAAAGACGAAGTGCCCCTAACTGTTTGAGGGGAAATTGAAAAAGAGGGGGTGAAAATGTTTGTTTTAGAACTTCAAGGGGGGGAGTTTCTGTTACTTCTGCAATTTGAAAAGTAAAATCAATCAAACGCCATTGCGTTCATGCTTGTAAGCAATCTCAAAGTAAAATCAATCAAACACCATTGCAGGCAAAATCACATATCGACAGTGGGAACGTCCAAGCCATGGTTGATCCGTTACTAGAAGATGACTACGACATGCAATCCATATGGAAAATTGCTGAGGCAGCGATCGCATGTGTCAAGCCACACGGTGTAGAGAGGCCATCAATATCAGAAGTCCTGAAGGAGATTCAAGAAGCTATTGCAATTGAACACGAGTCTGGGTGTGGTGGAGCAGGCGCCATCACCTCAAAGTATTCGATGGGTTCGTCTGTGAATTTGGATCCTGTGGATTTGGCTACTCCTGATCGGCATGTCTCTTCAACGGGCGTCTTCGGATCTCAACCAGGTCTCAGATGATTTTTCAATTTGGACCGCGATGCAAATTGAATTAGTTAGGCACTCTTAAGAGTATATCTTTATTTCCTTTTGCCCTCTACTCCTTTTTGTGTTTTTTGTTCCTTCCAACAGCGAGAGGGGTCACGTAGATGACAATTGAAGCAGCAACCACTAAATGGTATAGGAAACTGTTTTTATTCATTGTCGACAGGGTTCACGTTTGATGTTTTTTGCTGTTTTTTAAGGGTTTTGTTTGTAGTTCCTTTTTTGTTATCTTCATTTAAGTTGATGAAAGTGTGATAGCTTGCAAAATTGTCCCTTTGTATGTTATCTTAATGGCTCATAAGGCCCTGTGTGGTGCGGAGCGTTCTGATAAGATTCGCACTCACGAACTTACGTATCTGGTGGTGTTGTGACTAAATGCATGTTTGAATATTTACAATTTTAACTTTGGAAAGTCTAGAAATATTGTGAGAGCTTCCATTCAACCTTTGAATCTTTCCCATCTGCTGCATGTACCCGAATTCCATGCACCGCAATTTGTTCAGAAAAATCACTCCCATTTTACATCTTAAAAAAAAAATCTCTATTGTACCAAAGTATCACATTCTAAGATACCTGAAAAAGAAATTTCTGTCATTAAGCACTTATAAATACACATAGTGAGGGTGAGAACGTCTGGTTCAATATTTCACCTATTATCTCAAGCACAAAACAAAAGGGAATTTTTTTTGAAAAAGACCGATTTTGCTAAATAATTAGCAAAATGGACAATTTTGCTAATTATTTAGCAAAATAGACTTTTTTTTGGTCAACAAGTCAAAAATAGGTCGATTTTAAAAAATAGGCTGCTGAAAGTCATGTTTGAATTTTTTTTTTCAAAAACAAAGCCTTAACCGCGCGTCGACAAATTACATTTCTAAAGGATAAAACCGGGGTCTCCAATCTCAGGTCGTGTTGATTAAGTTAAATAGCGCAGGGGCTGCTAGTTTTCCCGAGGCAGAAACATCTCTCCCGTGCTTTTGCCATTCTTGTGCAGCATAATCTCGCTGAGAATGTATTGAAAGTTACTTTTTATAGGTATATATGGGACTCTTCGAGCAATTACCGACTACTGAGATTCTTATATATCTTGATTGTTTCGTCATATTTATCACATCGTCAGCACTTTGGTATTGTCTAGCTGCGCATAAATAGATCTCAGTATCTGCTTACTTCTATCTGTGAGCATATTAATTAGTTTGTTCACATATATTCTTAATAACCTCTATCCTGTGACAGAATTCATGAATATGCTTTCTTTTCCTCATTCTTATCGTCATGCATGCATGCCCATTGAATCCCCATATATTTGACATGAAAATGTTCCCTAGAAAAATAAATTAAGACATCTGAATAATTACTTAGCTTGAAGAAAAATAAATTAATAGGAAAACTGAAAAAATTTATAAGTCATAAATACCAAAAGATACCAAAAAAGGAATCCAAAATTAATAAAAGAAAAAAAATCTAGGTACTGTACAAAAAGATCACTTCAGAATTAGTTCTCTACAAGAGGAGAACGTTAAGCAAGCCATACTTGAAAGATTATCACATGACAAGCAAGCAATCAGATGTTGTTAGGATTTGGAAATGCCCACGGGATTAGGCTAGTCTATTTGAACCCAATTGACTAAAAAAAAATAATCTTATTAGGTCACGAGTCCAAACATATTAACTATCTATCCATCTTACCATCTATCTGATGTCGGACAAAAGCGCGCTCCATGCCCTTTTCAAAACCGAACTCCGTACACAACCGCATGGATGGGTGACAACTTCCTTACGGATGGTTCAGATCATAATTTGGTAACACTTTCTTCGCGTCTTAACAATAAACCTAGCTCAGTCAAGATATTTTCTTTAAAAAAAAGTTTACATAAATTGCAACAACTCTTGATTTAAATTCAGCGAAGAACACAGAAGTTCAGTGGAGGAAGCAGAAAATTGAGAGATAAACAGGTGTCAGCTCAGTAGTTCATAAACTCTTACCCATAAACTCCATACTTTTATAAAAGTGAAAGGGTAGTACATATGATATTTTACATAGTGATATCAAGATTTATACAATACGTAGAGTTACGAACTATCCTAAGTAAACATAAGACCTGAAACTGACCCATGACAGAAAAAAAGAGTAGAGTTCATCTCTGCAGGTTATGAAAAACTAAGAGGCCGGCCTCATTCTTTAAGGCGCTAGAACTGCTTTAAGGCTCTTGACGCTGAGGACTGGGCTGAAGAATTAGAAGCCCACTTTCTATTACCCAAAATTTCTTCTTCCTTCTCTTGTCCTTTTTGGCTACCACCAAGGATAGTAGAGAAGACTTCACTCAGGATCTTGGCTTTGATTTGGCCTCTTTTGGGCAGAGGATTTCCACTTGGTTTTTTCTCAAATCTGCAGAATTGGTAAGCTGTAGCCATTTTTTTTTTCCTTCAAAAAAATAGAAAAACTGACGCCGCTTTGAATTTAAGCAGAGAGCTGTGAGAAGATAGTAGAAGAGGAGTGAGCTGTGCTTGAGAGTGTGAGGGCATAGATAATAACATTTTATAGGACAAAGTGGGGCCCTTTCTTGTATCTTTTATTAATTTTTAATTACTAAAACCATAATCATGGGAACAACAAAAAGAAAAAAAGAACAATATCAAGTGTTATTGAGTTATGGGATTATAATTTTTTTGAGTGCCATGTGTTGCTACTTTATTCCATGGACTCCACCACCTTTGGGATGAAGGTAAAGATTTTGATTAGATATGTTGCTACATTATTCCATTCTAAATGCTAGAGAGATGTTTCAGAGTTTATAACTTAATTGTTTCACATGAAGTTTCTAACGTCTACCTTTTCAATCTGAAGATGGTTTTGGAGTTAAAAAGAAATAGAGAATATTGGACACAAGTTTTATTAACATTATCTTTATAAGAGCGATATGGTTTAAATCATAGATAGAATATTAAAATTTTCTAAACTAACCTTCTATTTTCTCGTGAATGACACAAATCACCTTGCTACATGCGGATATTCTGATAAAATTTATACTCGATTACATATGACTGAGAACTTTCTAGTAAACTAGCTCAACATGTAATATACAGATTCTACATTTAGATGAACTACTAGAATGTGCCTATTTATTTGTCAGTTTCTATAAGTGTTGATGACTGAGATTGGCTAGTTAAGGAATATTATTTTTCTTCAAAATTTTAGGTATTAATCTCCTAATATTATTTATGTTGTCCCATGCATATTGCTGGATTATTGAAATTCTCCTTTAATCTTGATGTATATAGAAAGCAAGCCAACAAAATACACTTAACAGAGGCAAAAAAAAGTGCTCCACCACACGAGCAGTAAACCCTATAGACAAATTGCGTGTGAACTGGTATACATTCAAAACTAATTTCGTATTTATTTAAAACTATTTTGTTTTTTAGTTTGATGATGTACTCATTTTTATTTTTAATATTTGAATAAGTGTATGATGTGACAAAAATGCTCCATGAAACCCGAAAGAAAGCTAATGAAACACTAGCTAGATACTGGGGATCAAGATAAATATGTAAGTAGAATATATATATTTAACTTTGATAATGATGCATTATATAATACTAACATATGAATTTAATTTTTATAGGATAAAATCGTTCAAGTCAAACAAGCAAACCCTTCACTTTCACATTGAGATAATTGAGAAAATTTAGGAGAAGCGACTCATGGTCACATCACTGTATTTGGTGGCGGGACTACTTTAAAAGATTTGAGAGGACCGCTCCCTAGTCGATCTGATCTGGAAGCCACATGTTATAGAAAAAAAGAGAAAGAACCAAATGCTTCAACAACGCTTAGATGAGCAGGAGCAACAACAACATCAACAACAACAAAGGACCTTTGACTTAGAGTCACAAGTGAAAGCTATGCATGAATTTTTTTAGGCAACAATCTTCATTGACTCCTCAAACTCGAGAACATGTGCAGGATTAGGTAATTATTTTTTTTATAAAATCTCTTATATACTGTTATGATTGGCTACTTGCACTAGAGAAAATACGATTTTTATTTAATAAGATAATATTTGCTTAATTGATATTTCTTAGTTATGTGATTTTTTTAATTTTTCAGGCTATCCATGCAAGATTAGAAGAGGGGGTAGCTCGAGTCATCTTTTGAAAATGATTAGAGATGAAAGGATGTGTCTTTCACAGACTTTTATTTTAATTTGTTTTAGATAGTTTCATGTATTTTTTTTTGGAACAATTGGGATATTAACTCTTGTATTAGTATTGAATATTTGAGGATGGTGGAATTTTATTTATTAATGTTATTAATGAATGAAGTTTTTTTCTTTTTTATTCATCATTGGGTATTTTTAATATATTTGTGTTGTGAATCTCAGTGTCATGTTGATAATAATATGAAGGTTTTCTATGATAATTGCCTATGAATAAAAAAATTATCAATAATATATATTAGAAATTACCGATAATATATATTAGAAATTTATAGTCTACAATATATGACTGTTTTATAAACCATATT
Organism: Asparagus officinalis; assembly: GCF_001876935.1. Lineage (NCBI taxonomy): Eukaryota > Viridiplantae > Streptophyta > Magnoliopsida > Asparagales > Asparagaceae > Asparagus > Asparagus officinalis. The sequence continues at coordinate 3,481,397 of NC_033795.1, read as the reverse complement.
TTATACATCAACAAAGGGAAAGCACCATCGTTGATGAGTTACTAATTATCCATCATGAGAACTTTTACGACGGTATCCAACCATCATTAATAGGTCTTCAATGATGGGGTTGTCACCCGTTGTTACACAATAACAACGGGCGTATAAAACCATCATTACACAACAACAACAGGAATGAGAAATCGTCATTTAAGTAATGACGGGAAAATATTCCCGTAACTAATAGTAACGATGGGAAAATATCCTCGTCACTGATGGTAACAACGGAAAAATATCCCAATCACTGATGGTAACAACGAGAAAATATCCCTGTCACTAATGTTAATGATGGGGAAAAAATCCCCGTCACTGATGATAACGATGGTGATAATTACCGTCGCATATATGAATGACGATAATATATTTCGTCGTTATAGACTCTATATTGACGGGTATTATAACCTTCGTGACCCTTTAGCGAAGAAGGCTTCAACGACGGGTGACGAAGGGATTTTTTTTCTGTCGTTAGCATACAATAACGAAGGTTTTTAGCTCTTTAACGAAAGAAAATCCCTTCGTTAAAGACGTAATTTCTTATAGTGTAAACAAGGAGAAGAAATAAAGGAAATAAAAAAAATAAAATCAAGAAGAGAAAAAATTAACCAAAAAGAGGAACAAGCAAAACACGTAAAAAAATTAGAGAAAATCAAGAAGGAAGATAGAAATCTAGAATTGAATCCACTAGTTAATTTCGTTTAGGATTTATGAAGTATTCTCTTTTTATCATAATTTACTTTAGATTTATTAAACATAGACTATCAAACTATTTGAGGAAAGCATAACCTATCAAATTCTCATCCAAATAAAATTACCATTCATGAAAAGAATAAGAATAAGATAATAATTCTAGAATTCATAAACATAACTTTTCAAACCACTTAAGGTAACCATATTATCAAGTTCTTCTTCTATCAATTGGTTCTCTAGTTGATTATCCTAAACATGGCCATTTAGAGCACAAGAGAGCAATCTGCAAATCATAAAGTAAATCATACTAGTTTCAAAGAATTCTAGAATTCCTATAATATTTAGTTGCACATTTTAGAAAATCAAACTAAATAAATAAAATCTAGACTAGAGAGCATAAAAAAGAGAATAGAAATAAAAACTAACTAGAAAGAGAAGAACAAGAATAAGAAAATAAAGATCTAAACTGTGAAGACAAAAAGAGATCCGGGATCCTCCCCTGCCGAAGAGATGGCTTCTGAAGGCGCTCCAACATTGTCAAAGAGAGCACGTCAAAGGCGGCGTCAACGCCTTGCTCGTCAGCTGGCCAAAGCTTTGGAGCCGATGGATGGGATCCGCTACACTGAAGATCTTAAGTCCAGACGTCGCCAAGAGCAACAACGGCAAACAACCAGCCCCTCCTCCAAAGCAGAAACGAACAAATGGGTTCATGTCAAAAGAACCCGTTCTACTCTCGAGGAGCGAATCCAGAATCGCCGCGCCTTGCGTATGCATGCCCGGACCCTTATGCGAAAAGCACGAGAAACGCAAAGGGAAAAGGCAGTTAAGGGACCGCCGAAATCCAAACGAGTTTGGGTGCCAAAGGCCAAATCAGCGCCTAAGGCAAAAGCATGCGACGTTGTTCTCCGGCCTTCGTCAACTTCAGATCCCGAACCTCCGATGAAGCCCTATCGCAACGCAGATCTCCCCAAGTCTAGGATTCCTCTGAACAATCGTATCGGTGCTCTACCCTAGAATTGAGGAAAAGCGCTTGTTAAGGAAAGCTGGAGATCGTTGAAGGAGTTCCAAGCCAACATCCGGACTGGGGGTCGTACACGACCTCCTAACAAACGGATCCCTGCAACGGCCCGCTCGGCGGTGTGTGCAAAAGATCAAGAGCCCGTTAAGGTTTCACCCTCACAAAGGCGTGATTCCAAACGTACGACTCTTGCAGACACCAACAAGGCAATGTTTACTCAGAGGAAAACGCGTCGGACAGACGAACGCGTTATACCTGAGAACCCATATCAACAGCCGATAGGTTACTCTGACCGCAACGTCGATGAGTTGTACTATCAGGCTGGGGGTGCGAATGAATCTCAAAAGAGAAGTACCCGGGTCGATGAGTTGTACTATCAGGCTGGGGGTGCGAATGAATCTCAAAAGAGAAGTACCCGGGAAGCGGACCCTCACTGTTCGTGTACCAAATCTATCAGGGCAGTATTATCAACATGTAGCTGCCCCAAGACCGCTCCACAGAGGGTCTCGATATCCGAGAGAATCTCCGATGGAACAGCGAAGCCCAAATCAGGGCATTCCCACCAAAGAGGATCGATTAATCGAGATAATGAATTCCCAGAAGTTACCATCAACATGGTCGACAAGGGAAGATCTCCAATTGTTTCAAGTGGGTCCTACCCTAATTTCTCTCTAGGAAGCAGAATCAAATCGAGAATAGCTCAGCTTCAGCTAGAAGCCGTCAGATATAACGACGACTATGAGATCCATGAAGAAGTCCATTCCGATGACGAGCTCTCAGATTCTTATTCCGCGCTCGCCTCCGACGATACAACGTCTAGCATCGGGCAAGCTCGAGAAGTGTTCATGGTCAACACCGAGCAGATAGCCAAAATCATTGAAGAGGCCCTGGCTAAGCAGAAGGAAATCTTCAAGTTCGAAATGAAAATGGCTATGCAAGAGATGAGACAAATGCATGACCAACAAATCCGAGCTTTGTCGAACCAGCTAGTTGAATCCAGCCGTCGCACCCAGAACGCCGCAATTGACAGCGATCCGGAAGAAGACGAGATCATCATGGCCGACGCACCACCCAAAAATACTGGGGGTGGCCCCACTAAAAATAACAACGCTGGGGGTGGACCCACCAATGATGATAACACTGGGGGTGGCCGTATCATTCCTCTCGGAAATTATCCAAAACAGGATATGGATGAGGCCGAGAAGATGAGGGAGCTCGAAAGAAAAATTGACGCCTTGATGTCTGCCCGAGAGGTGAAGAAGACCGACATTCCGTGTCCTTACCCGAAAGAGTGGGATTCGATCCCATATCCGGCGAAGTTCAACCTGATCAACTTCACGCCGTTCAACGGGAAGGGCTCACCCACTCAGCATCTAATCTACTTCAAGTCCCACTTGGGGGTGATCTCTGGCAACGGGCCTTTGATGGTTCGGTCATTCGTTGGCACCCTTCGCGGGCCCGCCTTCGATTGGTACCGCCGTCTCAAGCCCGGAAGCATCAACAGCTGGGAGGACCTGAAAAGCATGTTCCTCGCCCATTTCTTCGATGATGACACCGAGGTGTCGGTCAGGACACTCTTCGATATGAAGCAAAAAGACGGAGAGTCGGTGGATACCTTCATCAAATGCTTTCGCAATCAGGCAATGAACTGCAAGGATCCCGTCACGGAGGAATTCATCTTGCAGACTTGTCAGAACAACTTGTCCATTAACATCTTGGATGTTATGGGAGTGGAGCCGCTCAATACCTGGAAAGAGCTGAAGGTACGCGGAGAACAGGCCGAACGCTTCCTCAGAAGAAGGAAGGTCGAGAGAAACCAACTGATGGTTAACCCTCTGAATTCGAGTCTCGTACCTCATGATGAAGGGGACGCACCTGCAACAGTTATTGACGATAATCACACGTCACAACAGCAGTTCCGAAGACAACAGAAGAATTCAGATCCAAAACTCCATAACGAGTACTCGTTCAAAGACGAAGACGTTCCAGCCATCTTCGAGACTCTTCTCGAAAACAACAAAATCAAGCTCCCGCCCATCATGAATCAGGAGGAAGCTGACGATTCTGCGGATCCAAAGTACTGTGCATACCACAGGAGGGTCGTTCATCCCACCAAGGATTGTTTTGCTCTCAGGAATAGCATTCAGACCTTGGTTGAAGCCGGCGTTATAACGCTAGGGTAAGCCAATTGAGAACGGCAACACTCCAAAGAGTACAAGAGTATAAACTGTTCCTCAATACTCCAAAGAGTACAAGAGTATAAACTGTTCCTCAACACTCCAAAGAGTACAAGAGTATAAACTGTTTCTCCAAACTCCGATAAGTATAAGAGTATAAACTGCTTCTCAATCCTCCGACCGGTATAAGAGGTTAAACTGCTCCCTGATACTCCAATAGGTATATGAGTCTAAACTATTTCCTACCATTGACGGGAAGTTCCTGGAGGATATTACGCTAATATTCTTAAGGATAACCCGGTCAGATAACAAAGTCAAACCCCGTTCCAAGAAAGAAGCTGGGGGTGGATAACCCAATGTATTGGGAAGTTCCCGGAAGAATACCACATGGGTATTCTCAGGGATAACCCAGTCATTATGGAATTGACGAATGAGAAATCTACATTCGGACTCTGAAGGTCAGAATATCCCTTCTTATTCTTATCAAAATTCTCTAACTCTTATGAGTTATTTTCGTGAGATGAGATCCAATCCTCTGATAGGTTAATCTTTCCTCACCAAACCATCCGCTGATCAAACTAAACGACAGGGGATCCACCAACATTTCTGTTTGCCCGTCATTGGCATTTCTCAGACTTAACGTGCTAGGTCCTAAACGCCTAGCATTAAAGTCTCCATTTGAGTGATAATACGAGTTAGCACTTTCTTTGCTACCCGTATTCCACTTTCTTTGCTTTCTGGTCAAACCTTCCTACAGTTAGGACCAAAGCCAAAATCCCCTCTCGATTCCTCCAATGAACGAGAGGTCCACTTTCAAATCGAGTGATCAAACCTTCCGACAGTTAGGGTCATCTCAAACTCCTGCTTGGTCAAACCTTCCTACAGTTAGGACCTTCCTACAGTTAGGGTCATCTCAAACTCCTGCTTGGTCAAACCTTCCTACATTTAGGACTACAGCCAGAATCCCCTCTCGATTCCACCAATGAACGAGAGGTCCACTTTCAACTCGAATAGTCAAACCTTCCGACAGTTAGGGTTATCCGAGTCTTTCCGATTCTCGGAGTGGAGATCCCACTCTTAGTTTCATCCTTCCGGATTCTGGGGGTGGAGATCCCACCTCGAGTTTCCTTTCCAGCTGAAGATAGAATATAAAATTCTTCCTCTTCAGCACCGGGAGATAGAATATAAAATTCTTCCTCTCCCGTTTCTCAGTCTGTCTTTGCTTTTAGAAAAGACACGATTCTCAACTTCCAATCTGGGCACTCGATGCACGGGGAATTTCATCCCGAAGCCTAAGTAGGGATAAGTCAACGCCTAACACGCGTTGCCGGGTAGTCTATTCCCGTGAGAAAGACGAAGCCTATGTATTCAACATCATAGCACAAAGAGAATTCACTCTCTCAGCATAACGTTACATGCGGAATGGATTGAGACAATCCGCATGCTAGCCCGACTCAAACGGTAGTCGGTAAAGGCTAATCAAATCCGTTGAAGGCTGAGGATTAGCCAAAAATCCTAAAGTCAACGCCTAACACGCGTTGCCGGGTAGTCTATTCCCGTGAGAAAGACGAAGTCTACGTATTCAATATCGTAGCACTAAAAGGGTCAACATTAAAATAAGATCCACAAATACAGATGAATCAGCTTTAACAGTTGGTCCTGCAGCCCCGACATTCGAGACCGCCATGCTCCAATACCTTAAGAGCTTAAACTGTGTATACTCCAGCAAACGTACGAGTATAAACTGTGTTAATGGCGATTCGAAACCCTAAGGGTCAACGCCGGTCAACGCGTAACCCTAGGTCAACGCCAGTCAACGCGTTGCAACCAGAGTCAACGTTCGACGATTCGAAACCCTAAGGGTCAACGCCGGTCAACGCGTAGCCCTAGGTCAACGCCAGTCAACGCGTTGTAACCAAAGTCAACATTTGACGATTCAAAATCCTAAGGGTCAACGCCGGTCAACGCGTAATCCTAGGTCAACGCCAGTCAACGCGTTGCGACAAAAAGTCAACACACGATGATCTGAAACCCTAAGTCAAGTCCAAAGTATTCCAGCCTCTTCTATAAAAGAAACGAGTCCGGAACACTTTGGAGGGGGTATCTGTAGGCATCGAAAATTGCCTATAGGTCTCCACGAACGGTTCAGTGATAAAGAGCGACGATGAACATCACTATCCAATCCACATGAGTCCAATTGACGTCGACGAACGACTGAAGTGAATCGACGAGCTACGTGAGCGGATAGGATTTCAGAACAACGAAGACCCGGACCAATCGGGAACCCGACGGTGTTCACGAAAAGGACAACGCCCTTCACGCCTCGATCACTCTAAAGACAATCCAACCACCAGAGCGGATCCAACTCTTCGTCAAGCATCCAGCGCACTTTGAATCACTCAAATCCGAGTTCGGACGAAGAATCTACAGGGAAAACAATAATACACCTCAAACGGAGTCCCGAGACACCCCTAGGGTGTCTCGGATTTTCTGAGACACCCTTGGGGTGTCTCGGAAATTTCCGAGACACCCTAGGGGTGTCTCGGATTTCTAGAGACACCCTAGGGTGTTTAGGCACCCTAGGGGCTCCCCCTAGCCTATAAATAGACCCCTTACCCCTTTGTTTTTGGATCTGGATTTTTGGAGAGCCTTGGCAAAGCCCTGCTGCAGTGAAGAGTGTTCGTGCGCTTTAACAAGGAGAGGAGAGGTCTACATCAGAGCCTTCATCACCCGTTCCCTCTTTTCCTTAGTATTACCCTTCGCCGGTAATCACTAAGAAGAGCCGATATCTCGTTTTAGCCGAGATAGACGCTTCAAGCTTCTAGATCTCACGCGGATCGACGAAGCTCTGTCCGATTTTCTCGGAGCAGATCTGAGTGCCCGATGGTCCACGGATATTGACGTCCCCGTCACAGGCAAAAGACCCACGCAAGCAAGAGACCGAAAAACAGGATCTTGCGTTTGTTTGAAGAGAGTTGAAACTTTTTTTTTGTTTTCGTTGTGTAAGAGTCTTATAAAAAGACCATCTTTTTGTTTCATTGTAACGACTAAAGTTGTAATGAACACAGCAATGAATACAACAACTTTCTCCGCAAACACCCGTCACTAATAGTAACGACGGTGATAATTACTATTGCAGATAAGAACGACGGTAATATGTTCCGACGTTGTAGACTCTGTAACGACGAGTATTATAACATTCGTGACACTTTAGCGAAGAAAGCTTCAACGACGGGTGATGAAGGAATTTTTTGCTGTCACTGGCATACAATAACGAAGGTTTTTAGCTCTTTAACAAAAGGAAATCCATTCGTTAAATATGTAATTTCTTATAGTGATAATTAGGTGTAAACTAGCACACCTCAAATCTTATGTCAGTCATATTCCTCATAATTTCTATCCTGCAAAAGAACTGCATATGCTTCTTTTGATCATTCCTCTTATCCAAATTGGAATCCTCATGAGATCACTGTCTCCCCTTCTTACGTATAAATATTCTCTAGGAACAAAAAACTACTGTTTTTGCTTGGCATTCATGTCTCCACTTCCAAATATGATTGAACCATTTGTCAATATAATGTAGAGTCTATTTTTTTTATTTGTTTTTTGCGTGACAATCATTATTTGATTAATTAACGGAAGAGAAAAAAACAACAACAAAGATAAGGTCTGAGTAATGGCCAGAAAATAACTGCCTAATATATTTTATGAAATAGAAACCATGAGTATATGTCAATATCTTTTTTCTTAATAGATCGAGGAAACCTAGAATGCAACAATAAGAGCAAAACATTTTTACCTAATTTGGCTAAAATTTCTTCAAGTAATTATATATTTGCAAAAATTCTTCCGGTTTAGGTAACACTTTGATGAACTTAACACTTGAGAATCTACAAGATGACAGGTGTTAAGGGAGAGAGGATGAAGCAATAAAGGACTAAACAATAGTTCGCTGCCAAGTCTATTAACTACCAGCAATAGTAGATGTTTTTGGACTCGAAGAGTACTTTATCTTTGAACAGATTAAGGCTCACACTTGGAATCCAAAATCGCAATCTCAAGAGGATCCATCAAAATCACTTTTCCATCGAGTTATTTATACATGAACAGATACCTGTCAACTGTAAAAAAAAGATAAGATAGGTATAAAGATTAGATAATATTTATCAAATTATAATTTTTATTTCTTAACTTTAAATTTGTAATGAATTATCTCGGAAAAAGTTACAAATGATAGTGATATAGGTGAGAAGATGCTAACCTAGTTGGGATGTACTCGTCTATTGTGATGCGACAAATTCTAAAATAAATTTATACTTGTAAAGGATTTACTGATTATTAATAAAGAAGTTATTTTTACCATCTTTTTTTTGTAATTTTTTGTACTTGTAATTTATGTCATTTCAAGTTATTGAAAAAAATTATGTCATTTTCTGTAATTTTTATGTATTTTTTATAAATTTTGAGGATTTTTAAAAATGTTAAAAAAAACATTTCAATCGGGCTGGCCCGGAGCCCGGTCCGAACCCGGCCCGGGCCAACCGGGCCCAGGTCCGGGATTCGATTTTACCTGGCCTAGACCTGTTTTTCCGGGTCAGATTGGACCAGGTCGGCCCGGATGAACAGCCCTAGTTCACTGCTAAGTCTTATTAACTACCAGCAACAGTAGATGTTTTTGGACTTCAAGACTATCTTTGAACAGATTAAGACTCACACTTGGAATCCAAAATCGCAATCTCAAGAGGATCCATCAAAGTCACTTTTCCATCGAGTTATTTATACATGAACAGATACCTGCCAACTGAAAAAAGGGAAAAGATAGGTATAAAGATTAGATAATATTCATCAAATTATAATATTTATTTCTTAGCTTTAAATTTGTGATGAATTATTTCGGAAAAAGCTACAAATGATAGTGATATAGATGAGTAGGTGCCAACCTAGTTGGGATGTACTCGTCTATTGTGATGCGACAAATTCTGAAATAAATTTATACTTGTAAATGATTTACTGATTATTAATAAAGAAGTTATTTTTACCATCATTTTTTTATAATTTTTTGTACTTGTAATTTATGTCATTTCAAGTTATTAAAAAAAATTATGTCATTTTCCGTAATTTTTATGTATTTTTTTATGATTTTTGAGGATTTTTAAAAATGTTAAAAAAACATTTCAACCAGGTTGGCCCGCAGCCCGGCCCGAACCCGGCCCGTAGCCTGGCCCGAACTCGGCCTGGGCCAACCGGGCCCAGGTCGGGGCTTCGGTTTTACCCGGCCCAGACCTGTTTTTCCGGGTAAGATCGAGTCAGGTCGGCCCAGATGAACAGCCCTAGTTCACTGCCAAGTCTTATTAACTACCAGTAGATGTTTTTGGACTTCAAGACTTTATCTTTGAACAGATTAAGGCTCACACTTGGAATCCAAAATCGCAATCTCAAGAGGATCCATCAAAGTCACTTTTCCATCGAGTTATTTATACATGAACAGATACCTGTCAACTGAAAAATGGAAAAGAGAGGAAACTGGTCCATCTTTTGATTTAGTTATACAGGGATGAGAGAACTCAGTGGCCTCCACACCTAAAACCTAACCATATAGTAATAAGTTATTTATTCCAACTTTTCAATTTAATAACCTTTTTCCTTGAGAAAGTTGATACACTGATGAAATTATTTCACTGTAATGTGACATGAGATTAATATCCATCCATAAAACTCCAATGTTCTCTCTTTTAAGTCATGAGTATATCTCAATCATTCACAGAAAACTACAAATCATCATAATGACAATCGAAAGGAGTCCATTATGCGCCGATAAATTAATCTAAACTTGGTCCAAAGTGACCCCATGTATCATCACATCACACCTATCAATATCCACATGATCTCTAGAGCTTCACATAGCAAGTTGCTATTTTGGGAAATCATAACAAACAACAACGACCGGGCATGCATATATCTCACAATATGCTAATCAAAATTAGATAAAACAGACTTTCTATTAATTAAACTTCATTTGTTCTGGTGATTTTCTCCAGCTGAAGCTATTGCACGCTTAGACCTCTAATAAATATCTAACAGAAAAAGCGCCTTAACTTTCAAAATATCAGGAAACCCTCTCAAGCATCGGGATTATCACAAACTCCCCTTCAACTTTCAGACTCTATAGAAAACCCCTTTCGACTTTGAGATTTTATCAGACACCTCCCGATGAAATCTCAAAGTTAAAAGGATCGAGCACTTTTTGATAACCCCAAAATTAAGGGGTTTTTTTTCCTAATATTTTCAAAGTTAAAGGTGGGTTACTGATAATCATCCAAAGTTAAAGGCGGCTTTATGATATTTAGCCAAAATTAAAAAAAAAAAAAACAGTAGAAAGCAGAGAAGTTTAATTAGTAGCAAGTTAAAATAGGATTAACTAAGAGAGGAGATTTTCACTACAAAGATCCCCTCTAAACTTAGACTCGTGGACCCCAACAGAAAAACAAAGGCAGTAAGTAGTACACGCACGGAGCTTAATATATACATCAGGAAACCCATCATTTGTTTGTTAATTAACCACTAATTATTAAGACCTCCCCAAAATGATTTTGTTCGGAGCTTGGATTGAAGACTTCGAAGCCCAGGCACCGACCGCGCTGAATTCATTGTTTCCCTCCTGCTTCTCTTGTTCTCCGCGGCCGCCACCGGTGATGGCGTTGAACGCTCCGGCCAGGATTCTCGCTTTGACTTGGCCTCTTTTGGGGGGCAGAGGATTCCCCCTCGGCTTCTTCTCAGATGTTGTTGGCATTGTCGATCAATATGTTAGCAGAGAGCTGGGAGGATCGAGGGGGTTGAGAGCTTTAGGGCATGTTTGGATTTGTAGGTAGTGAAGGGAAGTTAAGGGAAACTGAGTGAAGGGAAGGGAAGGGAAAGGAAGGGAAGGGAAGGGAATTCCCTTCCCCTTGGTTACACCCCAATTTGGGGGGTAACAATTTTTATACTATTAGGGGGTGAACCAAGGTGAATGGAGGTGAATTAACTTCACCTCCTAAGTGTTCCCAAACAAGGTGAATGGAGGTGAATGGTTCCCCTAACTTCCCTTCACCCTCATTCCCCTCAATCCAAACAAGAGATTAGGGTGTGAAGAGGAACGGGGAGGGTTTTTGCTAGGATTTTATAGGAAGACCAAGTGGGGCCCACGCCCTTTTCAAAGGTTGGGTTGGGTTGGGTTGCTTGGAGTGCAAGATCTCGGGGGTAGCTAGCTAAGCTAAGCCGCCATCTAGGCTCGCACTCGGGGAGTAGAGAGGGGAGAATAATATCGTTCCCTGTTTATTTATCATGAAGCCCACTACACTTAATTGTGCGTTACCAATGATGCGTGTGTAATAGTTACGAGATCAACACTAATCGTGCTCGTCAAATCAAATATCTAGAAGGTTTTTTTTTTTTTTTTTTTTTTGGTCCACGTACGGAAGGTTTTTTTTTTTTTTTTTTTTTTGGTCCACGTACGTACCCCTCAAATCGTTGATATTTATTAAATTACCTTCCGCATCTTGATATTCGTCAGCATGCCCCTCAAATCGTTGATATTTATTAATTTAGTAAACATTGATGATGATTGGAGAGGTATTCGCAAAAGCGCTTTTAAGAAATAAAGGAATTTAATTAGTTGAAAATATTATGAATTATTAAGGGTTTTAATAGAGACATGATGAAGCCAGAATCCTAAGTGTACGAGATAATGTTATCTCAAAGAGATCGACAAACGGTTATTCGTAGAAAATGTTGAGTGAATTTGACAGTTCTACACTGTTCTTTCGGAAAAAAGACACAGCAGATGCTTTCTAGTTTCTAGGATGGACTCTGGCCGTTTGACTGTTTGACTGAAAATCTAGCATGGGTTATGTATATCTCATTATGTAGCTTAATTCCATATTATTGGGTTATGTATATATCATTGTGTAGCTTAATTCCGTATTATTATATCCTAATGATTATCTTTACAATTCTGTAGACAATGGAGACTAGCCACTTTTTTTCCGGTTAAATCTTTATTATTTTGCAATGATATCCTGGTTATGACTTGAGAAGTGATTTCTCCAACAAACATAAAAAAGTGAGACTTATATATGTTCTCAAATTAAATGTTTAGATTGGTAATGGAGAATCCTATAAATTTTTTCCCCTTGAATTTCACAAATAAAAATAGAAACTATAAAGCAAAGTAAAAAAAAAAGGTTTTTAATTTAATTAGACAGTAGGTACTGTTGTGTTGTGACCCTTATCACTTGGAATCAAAAGAGAGGATAGGACCATAGGTGTGAATATAGTAGTGAAGATGAAGGAATTGAGAAAAGGTCATCCAAGCCCCCACATTAGTGCACTATCAAATATCAATAATGATAAAGAGTGAATCTAATCCTATATATATCCACATCCCTCTACAGGTTCAGACTTCCTTAGAATCAATCCTAATCTAAAAAAAATGTCCGCTCATATTCGAGTCACTTTCTATTATCCAGCCATCCCATTTTAAATAAATACGACACGTGTGGATTTTTAAAAATAATAATAAATAAAGAATTACAAAAGAGAGAGCGCAACATGTAGCCACCTCATTTATTACATCATAGTGCTGAGCTAAGCATCACTGCTCTTTACCAGGATCTATAATATTTAATATGAGGTTTGAATGGAAGTAGCAAGCTTTAGGACCCGTTTGGATGAGGGTATTTTGCTCCGAAAATTAGGAGGAAATGTGCGTTCAGCACAAAGCTATGTGCATTTTACACCGTATTTTGTCACATATCAACATTTTTTGTGCTCATGAGCTACTAAATGTTCTCTCAGCTCCAATACAGCAGCGTATATCGATCTCAGTCAGTAATATCGGATTAACACTCATTATAGCTCAATAACTAGGTTCCGATTGCGCTTGTTTGTTAGGGAATATTTGCCAATCAAGTTGGTCTGCCCTAGAAAAAGTTAAAATAAGCGCATCACTCAGGTTATTGCTTTATTTTTATATTAAAATATTAAAATAGGTTCCGGTTGTTCGATTCAGATTCTAGTAGTTTCCTTACAGAGAAAACTGCAAATTTCGGGGGTGGGGCGGGGGGGAACTTAAAAACTTTCCTTCATGATGTGGAATTGTAGAAACTAGTACAAACGAAGGATGTGGCATATTTCTTTGGTGTTGGACGATACTTACATAGAGGTTAATATATTTTTCGACCATTATCCATCACTGTTAACATAACACTTTCGGTCTTCATATTGGACTTTTTCGGTAAGATCGGGCCCATGCAGCACTCTCCATGCATGTTAAAACGAGTCTTGACTATGTATTTAGAACCAAATTGACACGAAAGCTTAATCTGATTCTGATTGTTATTGGCCTCAACTTTCTTTTATTTAATTTCAACCGTACTTGCATACGGGTTCCCCCACCTTCTCAGCACAAGTTTTTCTACTGTCGATTGGAACGGACCCTCTAGAGGCGACAAAGTCGGTCCGAGCTCTACTTGGATTCTTTTCAATCGGC
>NC_033795.1:3455654-3467941 GCF_001876935.1 Asparagus officinalis | reverse complement strand
CTGGCCTCGGGCCACCAGAGGCAGATAGTTGTTTACGTCCAGCGGAAGCGGACTCAATCCACAACAAGTCGGTAAGCAATCAACAAAGAACACAACGAGCGCAATCCACAATCCAAAACAGCCAAGATCGATCGCAAACACAGAGAATTACGTGGTTCGGCAAGATACTTACGTCAACGGGGAGAGGACGGGGAGATTTCACTGTATGGATGAGAAATATAATGTGTTAAACAACTCTGAAACAATCAAACTAACCCTCACCAACAAAATCTCACTCACCTACTCGGAATCTCCCTTTCAATTTTCTCTGATCAACTCTCTCTCGTAAACTCCCGTTGCTGTTTTCTATTTATATATAAGCCCTAACTTCATAACATAGTAGGATTTTGTTTTCTCGACCCGACATCGGTCGACCGATATGCTCCATCGGTCGACCAAATGGGAACATGAAAACATTCACAAAAAATTAACTTCAATCGGTCGACTGAATGATCCTGTCGGTCGACCGTCCAGAGGAATTTACAATACTCAGTATCTCAGGATCATATCGGTCGACCAATAGGATCTATCAGTCAACCGACCAGTGAGATCTTTCAACAATAGTGACCTAGGATTTGCTTGCTTATTTGTGTTGTTGTTGTTGTCAATTATTATTATTATTATTTTTATTATTGTTTGTAGTTTTCAGTGAGGAACCTCGGTGTGAAGTGTTTCTTTCATTGGATGACGACGCATTTTGAAGTCCGCTTGAGTCAAGACTTCAACTTCCAGAGGACTCGATTAGATAAGGCCTGCCTCCAGTTTGATTCGAAAGGTAGCTGACCTACTAACGGATCAAGTAAAACCCCAAAGTTATAGACCTCACTTTAATCCCTACAACTATACCCCATGGGTGTAGACAGAGATTCAAATCTTGGTTGGCTCCAACTGGGCGACCTTGAATGAGTTGATGATGCCTCCATGTTCGGGAAAATAGTCTAAAGAGCTCTTAAATATTTACTCCCCCCCTCTCCTTCTAAGATGTTCTCATCTTTTTATTTTTGATAAAAAAAATAGGTCCTGACTTTTGTCCCTCGCTTCGAAGAAATCGTTAATGGGTTAATTGCGAATAAACTCTTTATAGTATCACTAAATTGTGAGTTGACCTCTTATAAGTCCATTTGTGTGAATAGAACCCCTGTAGCATTGGCCCAAATGTAAAAACACCTCCTTAGTGAACTTTTTTGACTTTTTAAAAATAAACAAAGAAAAAGGAAAAAAAATTAGTGATTAGAAGTCTCTATCCTCACCGATAGAACTAGAGAGGATCTATCCGCATCCACAGAACTTTCTTAACGATTTTAAGAGTCCAAAATTTTCAATTAGGAGTTATTCGTACAAATAAAACTATAAGGAGTATGTTAGCAATTAGCTAATACTAAGGGGGATCTGTATATAACTAGACCTAAATTACTTTGTGTCAACTCTAGTAGTTGTCCATATATCATGTTGATCGAATCCGGGAATTTTGATCCTCTCCGCTACAAAAAAGTAGTGGAAAGACCGTTATTTTTAACCTCAACCATTAATTATTTAGTGGGTGGTTGTGATACAATCTACATCTAATACTCCTCATGCCTTCATGTATTGCATTCATTCCTAATTTACACTCAAAGAAAAAATCACAATCACCCACTAGATAATAAATAGTTGTGATTACATAGTGATCCCTCCACTATTTTTCTAGTGGTGGAGAGGATAAGGATCCAAACCCCAAATCCAAAGGCATGTGATGGCTGCGATCCGGGGTCTTAATTTGAGCTACGATGAAGTTCGTCAAAAGATCTGTGCCTGCATCGAAGATTCTGAACGTTAGAGTTCCTCCTACTTTCTCTACCGTAAGTATAGACTTGGATTGCATAGGCATTCCTTCATTCTTTTATTCATTGAACGTTGGAGTTCCTCCTACTTTCTCTACCATTAATTATATAACATTCATTGCAATGAGCACTCACTTGGGTCCTGTTGTGCGCAGCGGAAATTTCGGCAGCACCTCCGATGCGCAAAGTGCACAACAAGAGATTAGATCATAAGAATTCATGTCTCACCAAGGAAACAAGAATCTGAAGCGGATATCTCAACAAAGTGAGATATCAGCTCTTCCTCTCATCAGTTCTAGGACTGACCTGTCGAGGGATCCTACAAGCTATTACAAATCACGGTAAGAACACAAATTTACGTGGTTCGGCAAATTACCTACGTCCACGGGACAAGGAGGGGGGAGATCTACTAATAGAGGGAGAGAATACAAGTAGGGTTTACAATCACTCAATCTAAACCCTCACACAAACTCTCAAATCCCTCATACAAATACTCTCTCAAAAGAGGATGCTAAAATCCTAAAAGACAGCACAAACTCTAGGGAACAAACTGCACGCGTCTGACTTGCACAGCCGCTGCACCTTCTTCTTTCCCTCTGCTTTTGATCGCTGCCAAAGGAGAAGCCGCCGCAATTATTCCTTTTCTCCTTTCTACCTTCGCTCCTGCACTTGCTCCGCTTCAAAGCCTTTTCACAAAAAAAAACCTTGCTTTTCCTTCGTAGCCGCCAGCAAAGAAGACTCCTACCTTGCACACCTTAACGAAACCCTAGGAAGAGTATTTATAGGGTTTGATTTGTGGGCCATCCAGGAAACCAAAAACATCTGCTCCTATCTCTTCAAGTGTTTATCCGCTGGACTTTGCTTTGAACCCAAATGCCATATCTCTTCACGTGTTTACAAGAGGCAATGTGATCTCTTCACACACGCACTCAAAAGTCCACTGAACTCATGTTTATCCGCTGGACAAAAACTCAAATCCTCTCACGCATTCACAATTCTCCACCTCGACGAAGTTTTCCCAAAACTGAGCTGACACCGACCATATCAAATACCTCACTTGTTGCGTCCAGTACGCCATGACAACGGACTCCATCCACAACAAGTCGAGACCCAAACAGGAGTGCGAACACTCACCCAAACCAACAGTGTCTACTCACCAAATCGATCTCACCCCCATCAAAATTAACTAATCCAAACTGGCTGCATCTGAAAGACTGCCTACGTATCCTCTTGCCTAAGGAATCAAGCCGAACGTAGTTCACACAAATGAGCTCCAAAAGGTCTCAATCCACTAGAAGAGTTCGCAACCCTTCTCCAACATCACGATCAAGTTTACGGCTGATAGCACTTCTAATGGCCCCAAACTGAAATAATCCAAACATCTCCACCTGAGATGAACCAATGGCCATATCCAGACTACATCTATCAGCTGCACTCGAATCAATCAATCTATCATCTGCATCCAAAACAACATGATTCCCAATCTGTGTCACATCAGCTGGAATCCCAAATGATGCAGTATGATCTGGAGTCTCCACCTAACGTGGAGTAGCATCACTCTCCACCTGCTGCGATGTCCTAATGATCTGATCACCACTCTCCACCTGTCGAGAGTTAAACGTGACATATCTACTCAGAACAAAGTCAGAAGCCAATACCTGATAATCAAACACGCCTCTGAATCCCAAATATGATATCGGATCAAATCTCACATCCACAATGTGACCAAGTGCTGGGTAGCCAAACATCCGACATAACCCAAAATTTGAAGCAGTTCCACCAGATCCAAAATCTCTACATGTAGCAGTCGGCAACCTATACATAAGATGGACCAAACATGTCGTAGCCCGCACACCAATGCTAATGCTCGACATCAAACACCGATCCTCCTCCAGAAAGGAACAGCTCTCCAAATCTGCCATCTCATCACGTCGCCTCAAAGTTTCCACACCAATGAATTGTCTCCAATTACCGTGAGCTCGGCACAAATGCAGAAATAGGTCCCTCTTGTACCTCCCTCTAACATCAGTGAGCTCGGCACAAATGCAGAAATAGGTCCCTCTTGTACCTCCCTCTAACATCAGACTGAAGTACCTTCACCTTTCTGCTAATACACTTCCTCCATTTGTTGCGGGCTTCTAGGACTTCACACCAACGGGACTTGGTTGCAACCCACCAATGCCTAGAGCAATCCCCAACTATGAAAACCACATATCTATTACCTCCCAATAATGCTCCCTTGGAAGGCCCCCGAATGCCTGAATGAACACCCCTCAGAAGAACCCTCGAATAATGGATAGAAGTGCCAAACTCTATCTCGGTCTTCTTGCTCATACCAATGGGTTCACAGGACTTCAAACTGCAGGTCAAAGCACTCCTTAACAACCTATGCACGGCATTACCAATCAAATAACCCAGCATCAAACAACGCCACAGTCTAGCCGAATCTGATGAAGTCGTCATCTCCCTATCAATCGCCGTGCTTCCGAGCAAATAATACAAATTGCTCCTTTTGACGCCCTTCATCACAATCATGAACCCCAATGTGACCTTTAAACGTGCATCCACCAAGGTCACTTTATAGCCAGATGCCACCAAAGCTCCTAGTGAAATGATGTTCTTCGACAACTGCGGAACGAACCTCACTTCATCCAACTCCTAAATCACTCCGTCATACATCTAAATACGAACGGTACCAATACCACTAATAGAGCATGCATATCCATTACCCATGAGCACAACATCCTCACTTTCCAACTTCTGAAAGCTGGAGAACTAATCCCTCCTAAGGCAAATGTGGTATGAAGCACCCGAATCCAACATCCACTCTGTAGAGTTGACAACATAAACTGACGGTAGTGCAGACAACGAATAGCTCGAAGAATCCGAATCTGAATTGTCACCACTAGTCTTGACAACATTCACCTCTGAAGCTTGTACAACTTTCCCCTTATTCTTCTCGGCTCGATCTAACTTTGGGCATTCAGCTTTCCAATGTCTATCCTCTTTACAAAAGGCATACTGATTCCTACGAATCCTACGATGTGCACCTCTAGACCGTGACCTTCTGCTTCGGTTTGAACCACGGCCTTGAACTACTAATGCATCTCCCGATGCCTTCTCGGAGGACTCATCTATACTCTTCCTCAACTCATAATTCACCAACGCTGAGGTCACCTCCTTGTAACTAACAGTAGTTCTTCCATTAATCATAGTTAGGACAAAAGTACTATAATCATCATCGGGCAACGAACACAAAAGTAGCATCGCCTTGTCTTCATCCTCAACTATGATATCCACATTAGCCATGTCTGAAAGTAGCTTTGTGAAGTTGTTAACATGCTCCCTAATGGAAACTCCCCTCTTCATCTTGAACTGGTAAAACCTCTTCTTCAAGTGAAGCTGATTCTCAATGTTCTTAGTAAGATACTTTTCATTGAGTGTTTCCCACATCTTCTTCGCCGACGTCTCGCTCATCACATCATAAATAAGATCCAACGTCAAGCATGACCGAATAACTCCACACACCCTACTATTCATCTTCTTCCAAACCTTAGCTTCTATCTCGGCAAGTTTCTCTTGTAACTCAAGAGTCTCCTTTAAATTCTGAGCGTCCAAGGCGTCCATCACCTGACACCTCCACAATCCGAAGTTAATCTTACCATCGAACTTCGGAATATCAATCTTTATGTTATTGATGCTCAAACTATGTATCGTCTTTGTAAGAGATGATTCCGATGTGCTTGTTTCACCCATGCTGTCGATCTAATCTTCAAATATGAAACCTTCAGCGAATCCTTCAAACAAGCTCCCAAGTCCAACCCGAAGCTCAGATACCACTTGTTGTGCGTAGCGGAAATTTCGGCAGCACCTCCGGTACGCAAGGTGCACAACAAGAGATTAGATCGTAAGAATTCCTGTAGCGGAAATTTCGGCAGCACCTCCGGTACGCAAGGTGCACAACAAGAGATTAGATCGTAAGAATTCCTGTCTCACCAAGGAAACAAGAATCTGAAGCGGATAAGAATTCCTGTCTCACCAAGGAAACAAGAATCTGAAGCGGATATCTCAACAAAGTGAGATATCGGCTATTCCTCTCATTAGTTCTAGGACTGACCTGTCGAGGGATCCTACAAGCTATTACAAATCATGACAAGAACACAAATTTACGTGGTTCGACAAATTGCCTACGTCCACGGGGCAAGGAGGGGGGAGATCTACTAATAGAGGGAGAGAATACAAGTAGGGTTTACAATCACTCAATCTAAACCCTCACACAAACTCTTAAATCCCTCATACAAATACTCTCTCAAAAGAGGATGCTAAAATCCTAAAAGACAGCACAAACTCTAGGGAACAAACTGCACGCGTCTGACTTGCACAGCCGCTGCACCTTCTTCTTTCCCTCCGCTTTTGATCGCTGCCAAAGGAGAAGCCGCCGCAATTATTCCCTTTCTCCTTTCTGCCTTCGCTCCTGCACTTACTCCGCTTCAAAGCCTTCTCACAAAAAAACCCTTGCTTTTCCTTCGTAGCCGCCAGCAAAGAAGACTCTCACCTTGCACACCTTCATGAAACCCTAGGAAGGGTATTTATAGGGTTTGATTTGTGGGCCATCCAGGAAACCAAAAACGTCTGCTCCTATCTCTTCAAGTGTTTATCTGCTGGACTTTGCTTTGAACCCAAATGCCATATATCTTCACGTGTTTACAAGAGGTAATGTGATCTCTTCACACACGCACTCAAAAGTCCACTGAACTCGTGTTTATCCGCTGGACAAAAACTCAAATCCTTTCACACGTTCACGGGTCCTCTGTCTGCCTTGAATGTGAAGAAATGGCAAGAGAGTGTAGGAAAACAGCAGAAGAATTATCCAGACAGACTGGCGGTCGACCGCGAACGTGCACGAAGGCCAGTGGGATTCGGAGCTAAAGGCGGTCGACCGTGGTGCTCGACCGCGGGGACCCCGTAGGTGATTATCTCTCGGAAAATTAGTTCGGTCGACCGCGAGTTTGACTGTAGGATTTGGTTCTCTGTCGGGGGTGTTCGGTCGACCGCGAGACCTGTGCGGTCGACCACAGATGGATTTTGGGCTGGGCCTTAGATTTTAACCCGGTTCGTTTTTGAGTTGATATATAACTCTAAACTTGATTAATTAGGGTTAAGCAAGGATGATTTTGAGCAATCTTTTCGAGAGGATTGCTGCATCCAATTGTGGGAGATTTGTGAGAGATCTAGAGCTTTGTTTTAGGGTTTGATCGATGAGATTTGTAACTTTATTTGTATTCTCTTGATTTCTAATAGTAAGAACTCCCCCCTCCTTACCCCGTGAACGTAGGCAACTTGCCGAACCACGTAAATCGTTTGTTCTTGCTGTGGTTGTGATTTGCTTATTAGTTGTGGTTTATCTCTTGGATTGTTCGCGTCGCTCCTCGAAGCTTCAGCCGCACACAACAGAACGTCCAATAAAAAAATAATGTACTAGGCCTTGTAGTTAGTTAATAATAAAATTTTGTTATTATAAACAGATTAAGAAAAGATTAATAAATTTTAAGAATGTAATGCATTCTCCTAGCTTTTACTACAAACTTGGTAGTTGTTTATTCCTGACCCCAAGATATTTTCAAAATTAATCTTGATGGTTGTTTGCATTAAAAAAGTTCTGTTAGAGGGCATATACAGTCTGTTTTATAGTTTAAGATCATCAACATATTTTGTCTCTGATACATATCAATTATGAGTAATAATATAACTTGATTGATCTAAGTATATCCTAATATATTTCTGGACTATTGTCTTGTCTTTTGCTCTTTATTATATATATATCAACCTGATATCACAATTGATATAGACGATGAAGACACTATTGTAGAATTACCCAAGAAAAAGATAAAGGTAAATATGATTGATTTCGGCTCAATTAAATATGAAAAAAGAAGGAATAATGGATAATATTTTTTGAATATTTTAAAGTAGAACTTAGTTTTTTGAGTAAAATTAGGAATCTTCAAAAGGGATTTTGATGCAAAATTTTTAATATGCTTATGTGAATGATTTTGTCATATAAACTTATACTAGAGTGACCAGTAATATTTAGTATTTATTTTTTTATTTTAAGTCTATCAATAATTAAGATGTCTTTTAGTCTTGTGAAAAGTATGTACATTGTGCTGAGCTTATACAAACCATCTTAATATTAAGTATTTGGTTATTGTTGAAATCTAGAAGATAAGATGAATGTGGACATTATTTGAATATGGATAATTAATTAGGTGACTCTTCATTAGCCCATGTCCTTTAGTCTTCTTATTATCCATCTATATAATGTATGTCATGGACTACAAAATGTATAGAGGAATTATGAAGATGAATAAAATGAGATGATCACTTTCTCCCTATCTCTTCTCTTCTCTATTTATTTACTCTTATATTTCATGTTCGTTTCTTACTTATGATATGTGATGTATGTAGATATAACAACAAGATTACAACACATTATCAGCACGAAAGCTCTAGCTAGCCTGTACGTAATCGTTCGTTGATGGTAAGAGATATTTCGGTGTACACCTCTTACGAGTTAATAAAGTGAGCATGATACTCCTTATATACATTTTTCTTTAATTTGTTGATTTTTTTTAGTAGTCACAGATGATTAAAGTGATCCTTTGATATATTTAGGAACATACTAGTTTATTCCAACACTGTTTCTTTTGTGAAATTCCTAAACTCTGTCTTGTTAACACTATGCTCTGACAAAGAACATTATTTAGATGTATCGTCCGCATCTGGTTAATTCATTGTAGTGTCGGTTTGTAATTACTTTAGTGCCATCCATCAATACTTAATATGTTTAGTGACCTCTGTCATTGCGACTGCTGCTGTCTCTATTCTTCCTGCATAAATTAGGGAACTCTGCATGGATTGTTTAAGAGCATGACTACACTCTTGCATGAGGGCTACTCTTGCAACCTTTTTTTTTTTTGCAGTTATATGTGGATGTTTCTTTTTAAGAGTAATGCTATTATCAAATAATTATTAGCCTCGGATAATGAAGTGAGTTTGTTAGCTATAAAAATTTTCAGACTTGGTAATATCTTGTCAAGTGGTAATTTACTGTTCTTTATGTGGTGCATTTATTTGGTTGCATAACCTTATACAACATGATTATATTTTTTTATTCCTGTTAGTTGAGAATTAATCTCGTTTTGGGATCGGGACTCAAGAGATGTTTTTCAAAATATGATTATTTGTTACTTATGGTAAAGTAGTTTATTGCACATGAAATCATCCTATAAATAAACTGCTCATCAGGAGTTATTGCTAACGAATACATGACAGGAGCGACTCACAGACTGTGAAGTCTATTATTCTGTTAAGTATTATTCCCTTGTGTCCCTAGCTATGTTATATTCACTTCCAACACCACAAAAGGTGGCCTAGGGCTAGATTGCAGCCTAGAAGTTTATGTATCCTACTATATTTGATAAAATGCTTAAACCACAGCCCAGAAATTTATGCATCTTATTATATTTCACTGTGACTTGTGCCTCATTATTTCAATGAGTTACTGAATTTCCTTCATTTATGCATCTTATTATATTTCACTGTGACTTGTGCCTCATTATTTCAATGAGTTACTGAATTTCCTTCATTTCACATTTTCTTATGTCATTAATATTTCAATGAGTTACTGAATTTCCTTCATTTCACATTTTCTTATGTCATTAAATTTAAATTTCTAAACTATTGATGCATGTCTGGAGCCTAGGTCTTAGCTGCTTGCTTAGCTTACTTTTTGGAAAGTTGAGAGTATCTATTTAACGTTTGAATACTTCCAAACAATTACTACTTATGGATATAATATTGAAAGGGAACCTCTTTCACATTTTAATTAAGGCAAAACAAGGTGAAAAACATCATGTCAGTTTGCCTGAAGCAAACATGACTTTGAAAGATAATCTTTATGAAGATCTTTAGAAAAAAGAGCTTGATGATTTTGGTGATTATGTGTGATCATATTAAAATGTGAATATTTTTATTTTCTCATGCACTAATCTTTCGTCGCCATGATTAGTGCACTATGAATTATTACTTATCTTTATCCTCGAACGTTCATTTTTACTAACAATCTTATGATTTTTGCACGATTATATCTCTTGATTTTTTAAGTATTTTTGTCCAGAAGGCAAACACTTTAAATTTTCTCTCTATCAATTAAGACGTAAAAAATTAATGCCTCACTGAAAAAATATTCACTTTTCTGGGCAATCCCTGAAGGATCGCTTTGATCTATGAAAGCCAATAATATCCCTCAAACGTAACTGGTAGACTGAATCAGAACTTTTTGGATTTTAAACATATGACTAAATATGATTCAGCTCTGTACCACATTATCTAGCAGCTGAAACTCTGTAAGCAGAACATTACAGACAGTGACAAAATTGATCGAAAAGTTCTTTTCCCCATTCCACGCAAATAATATTGTACTCCAGCAGCAATACATGACCAAGAATTGCACTTAACATTATGTATTGATATCTACATTAGTAGTCGCAGAGAAGCACAACTAATTGATGATTAGAAATCACAATGTCAGACTAGTTGGCTTACGAGTTGTGTTTGTAGCACATGCTACAATTCAAAAAATTACTTATACGTGTGGACAAGGGGGAGCTATGAACATAGTAGGAGATTTTATCCTGTAGCTATTTTTTTAAACCCTCGACTGAATACAATTCAACAAGTAACATTGTACTCTTACAATAGTACAACTAAAAATTATATTAAGCATTATGAACTAATCCTTGTATTAGTAGTTGTTAAAAACACAACCAGCTATTGTGAGAAAACATAATGCAAGTTTAATTGGTTCACACGTAGTGCCTGAAGCACATGTCATAATTCAAATTAATATTCATAAGCTCGGACGAGGGGGAGGTAGTAGATCTTATTGAGGTGGTCAAGGAAAACTATTTGGTTTTTCTATATTTGGATTATATGCATTTGTCAGACAATTTTAATTTATCTTGATTTTGCTTTAAACTCTTGTGAACCTATGTGGTTTTTATTCATATGTGTATATTTTAGAATTTGTCTGACCTAAAATACTCCATGTTGCGACGAGTTTGAGATTTAGGGACCCAAATTCTTTTAAATTCTGACATGAGCGATTGGGTCATCTTGGGCAAAATATGATTTGTCGGATTTCCTTAAATTAAATGGGGGCATTCAAACCAAATCCGACCAACTGCATATCATAATTTTTCCCCTTTATCTAATATGTGGTGAAGAAGTGAAACATTTCCCATCTGCGTATTCTTTATTTGCAGTCCATGTTTCTATATCACCACCATCGTGTACCTCTACAGGACCTCGGTGAAGGTTAGGTACATACATTATTTATGAAACTTCGTCAATAATTTAGTATCTATGGCCCATGTTAGGGGGATCAATTTATAATTTAGTACGTTGACTGCATTTTTATTGAAGATCAATTCTCGACATTAGGGGGAGATTAGTGCCCAAAATACAAAATAATATCAAGAAATTCCATTGATGAAAAAGATCTTCAATATTTATATCCACGTACTAGTCAAACTGAACCAGAAGTTCACATGATAATCTGCCAAGAAAAGAGTGACTAAGCCCCATATTCATGTTGAATATATCATTGATGATTTGGTATGCCAGAAGCATATTGTGCCAGAAGCATATAAAACATGTTAGTGTAAAAGATAAAAGTCCGCGGCAAACTAAATTATATATATAGAAAGACAGTCACTCCCATAACCTCCAGAAGAGGTTCATCCTGAAGATGGAATCTCCAGTAAATTGCACGTGCACTAGATAATCACAATACTGGAGATGCGGAACGGCCAAATCCAAACGTTAAGGGAAATGGCGAGGATTTGGTTGACATAAAATAAGAATTGAAGTGGCCACGAATTTGTGAAAAAGGAGAAATATATAATATAAATATAAAAGTTATCGACAACATAGTTGCCTCTACATTTGCTCTTACTATCTCCGAAAATAATCTGGATCCAGAACCTAAGTCGGTAGTAGAGTGCTTGAAGCACTCGGACTAGGTGAGATGGAAAGTGGTGGCCACGAATTTCTAAAAAGGAGAAATATATAATAGAAATATAAAAGTTATCGACAACATAGTTGCCTCTACATTTGCTCTTACTATCTCCAAAAATAATCTGGATCCAGAACCTAAGTCGGTAGCAGAGTGCTTGAAGCATCCGGACTAGGTGAGATGGAAAGTGGTAATTGAGGCTGAGCTGAACTCGTTAAAGTATTTTGAACCTGTAGTTCATATATCCCTACAGTATATAAATGGGTCTTCGTAAGAAAAATAAATGAGAATTATAGGGTGGTGAGATATAAAGCGAGATTCATAGCTCAATGGGTTCACGCAGAGACCCA